>NC_139345.1:148625368-148768272 GCF_055883805.1 Amblyomma maculatum | reverse complement strand
ACTTCAGCTTGAAGCTTGAAGACAGCTTGAATACTTGAGCTTGAAGATGGAGCTAATTGAAGCATTGACACAGATTTGGTAATGATGGTGTGATGATAGGATGGTGATATGGCGTTAGGTAAACATGCTTAGCATTAATGAATAAAAACGGAAATGCCGCTTTTCAAGATTTTCGGCATGAAGGTCTTTAAGCATGCATTCAAAAAGTCTACGACTCCCTGTCTCCCTAGTAGAAAAAATCTGGGTCCCAATAACCTCATACAGATTTTCTCATATCAAGCTCATACAATCTCATATATTATCATACGTTGAATGATAATTGTATGATATGTATGATATGAGATTTTTTACGATTTAAGTGTAAGGAACCATGCATAAGTGTATTGATATCTCATAGTTTTCTGTTTTGCTTTTTCGGTAGGGCCGGCTACCTACTTGACAGAGGGAAGCCCTTACCCCCCACCCCCCTACATACAGTAAAAACGGCAGCAAAGAGCACAAGAACGAATGACCGAAAACGAAATAACTATCGTACATAGCTAAGTATTTCCAGGAAAATTTCCTTGCAAGAAACTAAATAAATATGAAAACGGCACAAACCATTCGTTTTTAGTGTTGAGTAATAATCGTAATTATTATGTCATTGCTCTTAAACGGTTAATTAGGTCAGCGTTAAAAGTGCAATTATTTTTACGGCTTCTTTCATAACGTTTACGTAAAATAAATTATACAGTTCACTTATTGACCCTATTTTGAACGATGCGAAAAGAGGTTTAGTACGAGCTCTAAACGGAGAATTTTCATTGATAATACTGCCATTTTCTGTATTTTCTGTAGTATATCTGTGTTGAACTATGTTTCTCGACAATGAGGAATAAATGTCTGCGATTTATTTCTTTGAGAAACCCTTGAAAAAATGCATGTATGCAAGGTTCATTTCCGAATACGAATTTCGCCTTTTCATAACAATTTAACTGAAGTCGTCCTTGTCAAAAGCTGCCTTAATTATCATGGTAATCAAATGACCATTTGTGAACAAGTGTGTTAGTATTCGACAAAATTTGCTAAATGATCAGCTGCTCTTGCACACTGAAGAAAAGCGCAATTGCTAAGTTGCAATTGATGCTCAAATGAAGCCGAGTAGTATACTTGATGAAGTGTTACTCAGAGGAAAATTCTTTTCTGACTCCGGGCGACCATAAAAATGAAACACAATAGTGCGCAAGCAACTTGCAGCAGATGCCATGTTCGTGAAATCGGATCGTAATGCTCCTCTGTACGCTTATGGCCCCTTTTGTAAACCGGCTAATCTTTTGCTCTTTTCTCACCTCTGGAAATTATGTCAGTTAAAAGAGACTGGTGAGAGGTATTAATATGATACTAAATAACGAAATAGCATTCTTTCGTATTTTGTAGTTGATTTGATCGATGCCACTTGATGAAGATACTTCAATGGTGTTCGATCAATCCTTCAATGTCATTTAATAAAATGCCAGTCTAGATCATGTATCGGCAGTCAAAATCAGGTACACAAGGAAAGTTCCATTATTCTTTTCTAATGCATACAGATGGGAAAATGAATTTAATGCTTCTGAAAAATCGGTGCCTGAGCATGAAATCTTTGTTAATTTTATGCGTCAAAATCTCATTCACCATGCTACGCCAATTACTTTACATAAATTCATCAGAGTATGCTTGTGCATTGCTGGAATTTTTTTGCAATAGCATATATCGCCTTTTAATACTTACCGCATAGTGGGGTGGCATATACCAGGGAATTTCTACTGGCTGGAATGAAAAATATATAATGATGTAAACCAAGAAATTAGCATCTGAAGGGAAATAACAAACATAACTGTTTTGAAGAAAAACACGTCTGCAATAATTTTTAAAGTAGTTAAGTCGACCTATCGGTTGCAATTATGTAGCCACGGACAATGCCACAAATCGAACCCAACGCAAATCCTTTGGCGCTTGCACCGAAGGATAATGAAATTGGTAGTGACGAAGGGAGTCCTACGTTGAGACAGGGACCTCCAGGTTGATCTTTATCTGCATGCGTGGACCGCCAGAAAAGAAGAAGATTCTCTGTAGATTCAACTTTCCCACATGGCTTTCGCAGATTTGTAGGTGTGTTACAGCCGATATACATCTGTTTCCCTTTTCGCGAAGTTGCCCATTCTCAATATGCGCGCCTTGTTTGCTTCACAAAGCTTCCAATTTTGTTTGCGACATGCCCCCAGTGGTTAGCCTAAAAAGCGTGTGCGCATTTGTAACATGACAGACCGGTCTACTTTCGTGCTGATGAAAGCAGCAGCGCTGGCGTTATGAGCAGACAACCCTGCGTCACGAAGCACTACGTACGTAGTGTCTTTCATACTAACCAGCCAAAAGACGAGACACAGCAAAGAGGAGGACAGGACAAGGCTGGACTATCAACTGAATGTTGATAGTTGATGAATGTTGATGTTGTGTCTCGTCTTTTGGCTGGTTAAGTATGAACCCATACCAACGTGCCCAGTCATCAACCTTGTTGAGTGTCTTTCATGCTGACCGCCGAGAGAATGGAATGGACTGGTGTTTTTTTTCTTTTTTAGAAGCTGGGCATGTTCATTAAGCAAAGACTCCTCCTGCCCAGCCGATATACTGCCACTTCCCGCCGTTACTGATCGTCGAAGACAACGCCAGCACAACCGAAGCTGGAATAGGGCTGAACGACCGCGAATGTGAGGCATCTCTCGAACAGCGGTGCTCGGCGACGAGCATGTCACGTGACTGCTTCCTTTCCGTTCCTCTCCTCTGCACGGAGAAGACACAGAGCCTAAATCATGGGTTCATTACGCTGCTCCGAAGTCTGCTAAGGGCAGCCATTTGACACGTCTAGCTTCATCGCCGAACAGAGCACGCGGCCTGACATCCACCAACCCGAGTTCAGTGCATCATCTAGTGCGCAGCCAAACTCAAGAGTCTAGTCCAGCGCGCAGCTAAGTGATCTTGGACATATTTCTGCGGCCTCAGTTCACTTTTCGATTAGAAGACGTTTGACAGGAGCAGTGCATAACACTCGTAAAACTGGGAGTGTCGTCGATAACTTCTTATACTAGCGAATAACCGTGCCTAAGTGCTGTGTGCACTCAGTCCGTATATCAGCCGTATGTCCGTATATACCGTATGTCAACATGGGGGGGGGGGGGGGGGGGGAGATTAACTCCATATGCATTCAGATATACCGCCTTAAAACAGAACAGAAAAAGAGGTGGCGGGGGAAGATGTGGAAAGAAATCTTTGGACGAAATAAGAGCCCCTGATGGCTGTACAGTGCTGCACAAAACACGGCGCACGGTTCAAGCTGGTTGCGATGAGGCGCCCACTCACCCTTGTATTTTCTCCTCTCGGAAGCCTGCTGCGGCGGTGAGGAGGGGTAGCACGGCTTCCTTGGCGGTAAAGACAAAGGCAGCGCCGACCCACCTGACGCTCCGCGGGAGACCACGGCAGGGCGATGCCGACCTCCGCATGGGGCCGCGTGAGAACACCGCGGGATGTCCGCGCCGCCATCCGAACTGCGTAGAGCCACGGCAAGACGTCTTCTTCGGCGTTTAAGCATCCGACTCATTTTGCGGCAACGTCTTTAGCTGGGGCTACCTCAGCAACCCATACGGACAAGGTACTCACGATTGATTGCTCGGGCCGCTGGCAGGTTCCAGAGCGTGCCCTTTGCGAAAGTCTCTAGCTGTTTTTGCACCCGCATATATGAGGCTTTTTCTTTTCTGGTAAAAGCAAGTTTTACCCAATTTTCGCAACCCGAGAATGTTCCTGAAATATCGGTTAACGCGCGATTTTTCCCAGGTGTCGGCAAAAACTGCCTCCAAACTACTATAAACTGGAAGCCGCACTGGGTCCATTCCAGAAGCGGCTGCTGGATGAGGTGTTCAGTGAGTATCGGTCTCGCTTGGTTTCCGTGTCCGAAGATGTAGACCCGATGCGCGAGGAGTTTATTGAGCACTTTCTAGAGGCAAAACTCACTAATGCAGGCGTTCAAGTCATCAAGTATTGACACTATAAGCTACTGTGCGCTCAACCAAAGTAGCAAATGCAGCGCTGACATTGTCATGCCTGTAGGAAATGTTAGCTGTGATGTTAAGACAATGTTCTCTCAGCTGAGATACCAACAAAGACAGATAAGGCCTCATATGGAAACCGAAATGCTGGGCATGCAGCTGATTATGTACAAGGACGTGCAAAAAGTCAATGACCCACTTGTGTAAATAGGACGTTTCTGGTCCCAAAAGTGGCCCAGGCTCTTTACTGCCAATATTAGTAATTACCAAAGAAACGCGGATATCTGGAATATACAACAGATATTTGAAGGGGAAATGAGGGGCTCGTTATGATACACTTTAAAGGAGCGATAAGGCTACGAGTCCAAGGTAAACATTGAGGATTTTTTTAGTGTTTTGTAGTTGATATCGATAAGAATTAGCCTTGGGATGATTTTAAGGTGAAAGAATAATAAATGCAAAATGGAAAGAAAAACGCTTAAACCCCACCTATAATTTATTAGGAATGAAGGTCAATTTTATTGCTGTAGACACCTAGGCGAGAATTCCGTGCAACAAAACCTCCAGTTCATGTCAACGGATCGGATTGCGGGGTTTAACGTCCCAAAGCAAGCCTTACTAATGCAGGCAATTCACACTAAACGACTGTGTTTAGCGTCAATCGTCGTGTTAATTTAGATTAGTGTAGTTTAGTTACGTTTATGGGGTTTAACGTCTCAGTGTGACTCAGGCTATCAGAGAAGCCGCAGTGGAGGGTTGCGAAAAATTTGACTATCTGGGGTTCTTTAACGTGCACTGATATCGTACAGCACACAGGCGTCTTGTTCTTCGCCTCCACCGAAAAGCGAACGTCGCGGCTGGGATTTTTCGGGCACAGCAGTCAAGCGTCGTAACTACTGCACTGCCGCAGCAGGGTCAGTCATCCTGTCAATTTAAATGTCATGATTAAGGAACCAATTTATCGTTATCAAACACCTTGTTCACTTATTATAAATGTTGTTTAACTAGCTACTTCATCGGGATCATTTGTCAGAATGTACTCAGATCGGCCGAAGTTCGCGAAAATACGCATCAGTTGTTGTTGGTCTCTTGAAAAATGGCACTTAACGCATTAGTTTCGGAAAATTCAGCCCGTCGTCATCCTCTTTTTCTTTTGGCGCTAGCCGCTTTCCAGAACTGAGGTTCATTGTTGCAGACGTATAGTATTCGAACAGAAAATAAACTAGCCCGCCTACGCTGGCCTTTAAACACTTGTACCTGCAAACAGATTGTCATTAGATGAGTGTTGTTTTCCCGCACCGTTAAAACACAGAAGCCGTTTGGGAACTTAGGAACAAAACATTTTGTATAATTTCGGCCGCGTCGTCATGCTCGTCTCAACCGGACGTTGGCAACAGGAATTAGGCGCGAGGAATAATTGCTTCTTTTGGCTTTAAGGTTCATGTTTAGAAGCGTAAAATAAGCACTCGTTGAACTCAACGGAAATAATCTAGTGGTTTTTGCCTATACTTGTGCCGTTTTCAGACTGACTGCAGTGGGCTGCAGGGCATCTCTGAAGAGTTCGCCCAAACGGAAAAGAAGCTACTGACTTACTGATCGCATGCACGTGTTTGCTTGACGCAAATCCGTCGGCAATTAATAAAGTGTGGGAAGTTCTCACGAAATATTGCTATATAAGACTATATTATTGCTGTCTTGTGAAGCTTTTTTTTTTTTCATGAGCGATGGTGAGGTTTAGTGCTAATTAGGTGAAATGTGCAGCCATCACTCCTATAGGCCAAAAGGGCAGCTCCGCGGAAATGTTTTGACATTCGCATATTCTAATTAAAAAAAAATTACTCTAGGTTTTTATCTCTACCCTGACGCATTTTAGCAAATTCCACCATCCAAATAGTGTGCGAGTGTTTTTTGAATACGGCACGTGACGTCCCGATTCCGTCCACTGGAACGTCGTTTCTGGCTATGAAATTAGTTGCAGCTTCGATTTCCAGTTCTTTAATTTTAAAAATAGTTTTACTTGGGATTTCAGAAAACTTTCTTTTTTTTTTCTTTTGTCGGAGTCACGACACCGAAGAAGGCAATGCACACTCAAAATGATGAAAAGCCATCGGAGTTGCCCTTTAACACCGGTGTTGGCGCTAAGATGAGAGATTGCAATGAAAATGGGCGGGGGAAGTTTAAAAAAAAAAATTGAATGTGAGCAGTAGCTGTGCCATTTGCTACTGCACACATTCAATTCAAAGTGGGAACCGTATACCAAAAGTCTAAATTGACAGCTACTTGCTTAAAGGCATCTGCAGGACATGCAGAGAAGAATTGCGTTCCAGCAGTCAATGAAAATATGTTCTATATGGCTTCCGGCTTATGACAAATCAAGCCGTCCACTGACCATGAGGCGAATGATCCTTTATCCATCAACCATCGTTTAACAGGTAATGCAGTACTGTGTAAGAGATAAAAACGTTTTGCCAGTCATCATACGTGCATATTTCCAACTCCTTTAAGACATCATCGTGTTCACATAAACAGGTACTGACAACACGAAAGCAACAAGTATTTGTGCAGGTTCTAATAGGTCGCAACCCTTAGGTATTCCAGTGAGAAGATCGCTTTTACAATATTAAAAAGCACAATCTACCCCCCCCCCTCCCCCTTTCCTCATAAAAATATATATATATATAAATAAAAAAAAAAAACACCCGTCCTTTTGCGTTTGTGTTTACTGGACACCAAAAATTCGGGTAGGTCATGAAACATTAGAACTTGAAAAACCACACGTAGGAAAAGATCGTTTTCATTTCGTAACAATGTAAATCTGGATTCTATTTACCGTAAAAAAAGATGGGCCGGACGAGGTCCCCCACGAGCGCAACAAATTTGCACGACTCCTGGATTTGTACTACTCCAACCTGGACCCCAGAAGAAAATCATCTTATTTTGCGAATTTTCTGCACGCCATCCCTTCATATGGATATAGTTCGTAATAAATGTCAGATATATGCAACAATGAGCCAATTGTTACAATTGAGCGCACAAACATTAATAAATCAAAGCCACTCCAATGCGTTGTTTTCGGCTACACATGTTCACATTCATTACTCCGGTAATCTTTCGCATCCTTGCACTGTTCAAGCGGTATTTCGAGGTACATTAAAGGTCTAGCAGGCCATGAAATATTTTCGAATATAGAGAAGGGGGGTGCGTTGCGCAAGGCCCCATGCCAGTTTTGCTCGAACTGCCTAACTTAAAAAGTTTTTGAAACACAGCGCGGCGTTACTTTTCTCTGGCACTCTTAGTTGTGTCGTATTTAACTTTCATCCTTGTGAACAGGAAACGAAAAGAAAAACCGTTCGCGGCGTATGGGTTCGCTGCCTGCGTGGTATGCACAGGGCCCGGGTTCCAGCCCACATGGCGGCAAATTTATTCTATTGACCTACTTCTATATTCTGAAATAACTCTATTATAGGAACCTCCCCGCCAACTTTGGCCTCAGTGGGACCCTCTCCAAGTTTGCTAATTTTATTTGAATGTGAGGTGTTCGAAGTTCCGGCTAGAAGTGATGTGTTTTTGACGTCAGGACATTGTCGTCCTGACACGTTTGGCGACTGATGGCGCGATGAAAGGTTAAGCGACGGCTTTTCAGCGCAACGAGCCCGATAATCTATCGCGTAAAGATACATGGCATAGTTATTTTATACAGAAATAGCAGTCCCAAAATAGCAGCAGCTTAGACTTCATAATAGCAGAATCACTGAGCAGATTCTTTTTAATGCAATACCACTGCACGTCGGCTATGAGTCTCATTGCTCGCTTTCGCGGCAAGCAATATTTTTTAAGGTTCTGTTCATCAGTTCTTTAAATGGGGTTGCGAAGGGAACCCTCCAACATTAAACACCGCATCGGTTAAGTTAATTAGCGTTATTTACATGTATAATGATTGCTTGCGAAAAACTTTCAATGCTATTTTTCAAAATTCCATGCTATTTTTTATTCTTGCTTAAATGATGAGGAGGACGTAGCTATGCTGTTTGCACTCAAAGTGAACAGTAGAGCTGCCCGGGATGAGCTGGTAGATTTTGGCAATTTGTTGCTTGTACGTGAACCAACTATTAAAAAAAAATATTTGTACAGATGAATCATTAGGTTTGCGCATCTTGAAGCCAGTGAATCTTCCTGACGTCGACAACACACACTCATATCCCGGGAACCTTCGCCATAATATTTTGCGCTGCAAAAATATCCTCACATGGTAAATTCGAATGGGAACGGAGCAGCGCGCAGAGAAGACTGACAAGAAAAGGACCGACCCCAAAGGCGCTCCGCGCCTTCGTGATATTACGCCTTGGGATTGCAGTGAAATATAAGTATATTCTTACGGTAAGTTGTTCAAGATAAGCTCATTCATAGTGAAGATAATTATATTCTTCCACCGCCCTTGATGTCTGTCCTTGTCTTCTCCGTCGTCTGTGTACGCTGCTCCACTGATATAAATCTTTACCAACTGGCCTAATTATCCGTTCTAGCACGCCAGAAATATCCTGGCTGCTTTACACTGACACCTCGCGTGTGCGTCTCAGGACTTTGGTATTTTTGCCTCTTTCACCAGACCAGAGATGTAAACGCGACAAGCGAATAAACTGAAACCTGTGTATTGTTTTTCTTTCGGTCGTACGAGATTCTACTCCAACAAAAGAAACTGTTGAAAGGATCTGAACATTAAAACCCACTTTCAGCAGCGTTCCAACCCAGCAACAAGCTGCGCGATCGCGCCTCGCGTACTCGCTGAACGCAGCACAAGCCAGCGGCGACGGCGTCGCTATCGACGGCGCATTGCCAAAGCGGCAGCGAGCACCGGTTGGGCCGCCGCGACAGCAACGTCGTCCCCCCTCCTATTTCACGCGCCCTGTCCCGTCCATCACACGCACACCAAAGGTACCGCCACGCCGCTGCTCTTAATCACGGCCCTAATGTTGCGTCTCCACCTGCCTAATCCGGGCCCCATTACGCACACACATACACACAGGCCTCGTGAGTGCCGCCCCCGCGACACCTCGCCGACTTGCGTCGCTGCGGCCCGCCAGGCGACCGGTGTCCCTGTTTGTGCTGTGCCGCCACCCCTTTTCCTCACCGTTCGTTTCAACCTCCTCGCCCGCTATTCTGCTGCTTCTGGGGCACTTCTCCTCTCTTAACACTGAGACACAGGGAGAGCTGCTTCCCCTTCTCACCGCAAAGGCAGGCATACATTCGCCTCTGTATTTTTTTTTTTGTCATTTTGTCGTTAGTGTGCTTTATTTCCGTGGCATGACCGACGCTGTGCCGGGTGCTATGCGTACCTCATATCGTCTCCCCCCCTGCCCCTCCCTACCTTCTTTAGTTCTTCGTGTCTCGCCCGTCACCTTCTTCTTGTGTCCGTGGTCCTGTCGCTCAATGTACACGCTCGTGTTCCCGCGGCTTCCTTTCGATTCCGTTCGAGGCTGGTGGCAGCGCGGCGGTGGCTGTGCTGCGCTCGTGTGCATCTTTTCCTTTTTCTTATTATTTTGCCCAATCATGGAACTTCCTTCGTACTTTCCTAACACACCTTCTTCCCCTCCTCTTCCGCACACTCCGAAGCTGCGACAAGATTCATGCACCAGTTGCCGCTGGCACGCCTGCCCTCGGCTCTTGTTTCGCCCCCATAACACCGCGGGCTCGCTTTTCGCTACCTGCACGAATCTTTTCGTTTTCTTCTTCTTCTTTCACGTTTTTTTTTTTTTTTTTTTTGGTTGTTTTGCTGCAACCCCTTCTCGTTCGATCTCTTCCTATTTCTTGCCGTCTCGCGTAGCAACCGAGCCCTTTGCGCTCGCTGTTTCGGCTTCGCATGCTTCCCGGGCGAGCTCTGGAAGCATGCATCGACAGCGGTGAGTGAGTGACATGTTGCACGCGTGGCTCGGTGTGTCACTGCACGCACGCACGCACGCACGCACGCACGCGCACCAACAGTGACACGCGCGGCGAGTCGTAATGGGGCCTGGCTTGATTTGAAAAATGCGCTCTTGCCACGTCTGTCCTTCGCGCCAGCCTCGGCGGCTCTCGCTTTCCTCTGTCAGGCGGCTCCTACATTCGGAGTCGACCGCGAGCTTTTTTTACTTCATTCGTCAGCCGAGTTCGATTCTTATTTTTTCTTTTTTGCTCGTGCCTGCGACTTCAGTTACTATTACTTGCCAAAACGCGTGCTTCGGCGTAGTGCGGCCTCAAAGGGCACTTGAAGGAGAAAGCCACGAGGATCAGTAATACAGGGTAGGAAGAAGAAGAAAAAAAAGTCACTGCGTGGCAGGCGACTGAGTAAAAACTTTGTTATACACAGCCGTAAAAAAGTGCAAAGTAAAATCGACCAGCACCCGTGATTGATCGTTATGCGAGGCAGCTCGAGCTGTGTCGTGCGCTGAGGCGAATACACGAGCAGTAGGCCACTTTGGAGGGACGAAGTTGAACGAGGCGCCCCTGCAGTGACGGCTGATATAAAGGAAAAAAGAAAAAGCACGAATCCTGGAAGGCACCGCCTGATTCAGACATAAATTCCCTGCCTTTGAGTAGTTTGCGTGCTGCGCATCGAGAGCAGCAACGCGGTTTTAACGTTTGAAGGTTAACTGAGGCACGCGTTTCTCATCCGTAGTCTTTGAATATACGACGCGCTTGTTTGAAGCTGCATTACGAGTAAAGAAAAGTGCAGAGAGCCGGCTATAGTTAATGCCTACAAAGGTTCAATTGTAGGATGTACATTTTCTTTTACATGTGAGCATGAAATTATCTACTTATTTAACAATAGCGCCAACTAACATTATATAGAAGGAAAGTATACAAAAAGAGAGAACATGACTTAAACAGTGCACTGTCATTCACGGAAACAAATTAATCCCATATCAGAAAGACGACGAACACAAAAATGCAAAACATTTCACAGTACCACAAAATTGAAATTGGCATTACAATACAGAAAAGAAGACATCATTAGACATAATACAAGCAGTGTTTGAAGCAATTCGTTCCAATCGCGTATTGTTCGGTGATAAAAGAAAAATGACAGTCGCTGAACGCCAATACAAAGGGATGCCTTCGGAAATAGGGGCATCTTTTAAGCAGAGAAACACCGAGAGCCGCTTCCCTGTGCAGCTGATATTTTTCTTAGCCTCTGTGACATGGAATAAAGGGCAAACGGTAGATGGGGTGTTTAGAGGAGAAGTGGTGTATAAAGCACAGCGTTTCGTGGCTCGATGCTTTTGCAATGCATTTCAACGTGTTTGCCTTGAAAGAGGTACACAGATAAAAGCGCTGAACCTGACATGTCAGCGAATGAATACAGTCGCCAACGAGCTTATCGACAACGGACGATGGCCGAAAGTGGCGCAGCTGTGATGCTTAACCTAAGTCCGAGTGGTATATGCGCCACCCTACATGCTACCGACCACTCATTGCTTGCCCGGTTTCACACACATAATATTCTGCTCAGGGTACAAATTATGAAATGTATAACAGCTTACTGTCACTTAACTACAGCTAGGGCAGAACGAGATGAAGAAGGTAAACGGGACATTTTTGACGCTGACCCCACACACACACACACACACACACACACACACACACACACACACACACACACACACACACACACACACACACACACACACACACACACACACACACACACACACACACACACACACACACACA
This sequence comes from Amblyomma maculatum, assembly GCF_055883805.1. NCBI lineage: Eukaryota > Metazoa > Arthropoda > Arachnida > Ixodida > Ixodidae > Amblyomma > Amblyomma maculatum. The sequence continues at coordinate 148,756,507 of NC_139345.1, read as the reverse complement.
CACACACACACACACACACACACACACACACACACACACACACACACACACACACACACACACACACACACACACACACACACACACACACACACACACACACACACACACACACACACACACACACACACACACACACACACACACACACACACACACACACACACACACACACACACACACACACACACACACACACACACACACACACACACACACACACACACACACACACACACACACACACACACACACACACACACACACACACACACACACACACACACACACACACACACACACACACACACACACACACACACACACACACACACACACACACACACACACACACACACACACACACACACACACACACACACACACACACACACACACACACACACACACACACACACACACACACACACACACACACACACACACACACACACACACACACACACACACACACACACACACACACACACACACACACACACACACACACACACACACACACACACACACACACACACACACACACACACACACACACACACACACACACACACACACACACACACACACACACACACACACACACACACACACACACACACACACACACACACACACACACACACACACACACACACACACACACACACACACACACACACACACACACACACACACACACACACACACACACACACACACACACACACACACACACACACACACACACACACACACACACACACACACACACACACACACACACACACACACACACACACACACACACACACACACACACACACACACACACACACACACACACACACACACACACACACACACACACACACACACACACACACACACACACACACACACACACACACACACACACACACACACACACACACACACACACACACACACACACACACACACACACACACACACACACACACACACACACACACACACACACACACACACACACACACACACACACACACACACACACACACACACACACGCACACACGCACACACAACATGACGTTTCAGCTTCTACACGGGAGCCCCGTCCACAGTAAACAAAGGAGAAGCGAATGTATGTTTGAAAAAGGGAAGGGGCACTGGGAGCATGCGTAAACAGTTATCAGATTGCCACAGTTTCCTTTTCGAGAGGACAATTATGGCTACAAAGTATGAAAGAGAACCACACAAAATTTGAGGGAAGCCTCAGAGTTCGCAAGTCATGCCAATGTTTCGCAACGTGCGATCTTTTTTTTTTTCATGAGTTATAGAGAATTTGGCAGATGAGCAGAAAAAATAGGCACGAGCGAGCTGCGCAGAGCTCACGGTTCTCCTTTCTCTTCTGAGAAATTCTCTCTGGATCGAGAATTTCATGTGACTCGTGAGTCGTGACGCTCTTTCGCTCGGTTACACTGACACCAATGGTGACGCGGCTCAACCGCCAAACGGGCGCTTAAGAGCACTAATAAGAAGAAAAGGCACTATCCTGGGTGTCTTATCGGATTTTAACAGCAAAATCGGCCACACGCGACAATGATTCGAACTTTACTAGAATGCTGGGAGTCTACAGACCGAGATAAAAAGACATGCGCAAAATTCCTTTCATAGTACGTAAATACCTTTAAAAGAGCAACTTCAAGAAATCTCTCTTAACTGTGTGTCTTCACACTTTAAAAAGTTGTGTTGAGGCTGGTGACCTATTATATACAGCGTTCTGGAGCTGAACCGAAGTTCGTCGGTTTATATGTGGTCGCTATTCCATAAAAGTGAAATAAATGACACGCTGTGCGGAAAAGACCGATCAAACTACTCCAAGTGGCCAAAATTTCTAGTGAGGAAGCACTCATATGGTCGCCAGACTTGAGCAACGATCTTATCAACGACTTTATGCCGACTCCTGATTGGCCCGCCAGATCGTGACCTCACAGTACTCGTCTCCTGAAGAGGGTAATTCAGAGTGCTCTCTTATATAGTATCATCTTTCTACACTAGGTTAATCAGCGGCGCACTCCTAGTAAGTGTTGCTAGCCGTTACTGCGCATGCACCGTAACCATGGCAACCAGTTGCTCTGAGTCACAGAAGAAGGTAAGAAGAAGCAGGAGGGAAGAGAGAGAGAAAATGGCGAGGAAAAGAAGACGGGACCGGCCAAATAGAGCAAGAAGATTCGGAAGACGCTAAGAACACGCCCCGAATCGCCGATCACACCATGCAGTTTGCAGCGAGTGCATCGGCGACGAGAACGTTCGAGTTGGACTTTCTGAACAATCCGTTTGGTAGCCTTCCCTACCCATATACAGGCTTAAAGGGCAACTCCGGTAGTTATTTCATCATTTTGTGTTTTTAGTTGAATTACATTCCTCGGCATGTGTTGACTCCAACACAAAAAACCGTTTTTCGAAATTCCAATTAGAAGTATTTTTAAAAGTTAAAAAAAAAAAGAAAACAGCAAATCGAAACCTAAACTGCATGCTTTCACGGCCAGACACGATGTCCCGGTTGACGAAATCGTGACGTCACACTCGGTATTAGAAAAACACTCGTACGTGCTTTGGATGGTGAAAATAAAGTAAGGAAATCGTGACGCACTGCATAAAATGTCTGAGGTAGTTCAATATAAGCCTCACAATTTCATAATCACGCGAGAAGTGGACGGTAACGCCGGTATGCTGTTTGTGACGTCAGAAACTCAGTATTGCCCGCAGAAATATTCTCAACTTAAGCCATGAAAACGGCATATTTTAAAGCCGTGTTGCGCGTGAACGGATTTTGTACGGCGCCCAAATTTTGTAGAATGCGTTGGGCAGAGAGGAGACCTTATGATGAAATTTTTACTAGAATATTCGAATGGGGGGGGGGGGGGGGGTCAAAAAACCTCCGGAGTTGCCCTTTAACCGAGTTGGACCACCATCAACTTTTTTCTCACTGCAACGGTTTGCCTCTTGGGCCGCACGGATGGCTCTCGTTATTAAAAGCCAGCTGCCGTATTAAAGTCAAGTAGCGTCAAGCAGTCAACCTTTGACTTGGTAAGCGTGTTTTAAGGCGAAAACATGTTATCATGAGAAAAGCAAGGGCGTTGCGTATGCTCGCGAGTTAATCTAAATATTGAAGCTAACGCAATAAAAATAGGGTGAGGTCATGTGGGCCATCGCCACTTCAGACAAGATATATATGTCGTTCGTCTATTATATCACTGGCGGACCTCCATGTGGCGGCAGTTTCAGAGTGTCGTATCTAATTTGTGATGTAACCTTTCATTTAAACAGTTCCGGATAACGTCATACGCTTTCATGTTGCATATAACTTACATGTGCTAGCCAAGTTAGAAGCTATATATAGCTCATTGGAGGGATTCGAACCAACCTCATATGTACTACCACTTTTATGCCTTCTCGGGTTTTCATAGTGAAATTATGATGCAACTGTTCATCGTAAAGCTTTGCAGGTCGCGTCATACGATTTATCGATTTTTGTTTTTACATTCGATTCGTTTTCATTTTCTTCCGAGCCGTCTCAACAGAGAGTGACCTCGCTTTGCTCAATAAAAATGAAAGGGGTTCACTTAAGTCTGGTTACGTGCAGAAATCCAAAAGTATTGTGACTTCCGCGTCTAGTTCCGTTATGAGTTCTGCGTTTCTTTGCTCACTCAGTTACTGAATTGATGTTCCAAATGGATGAAATTCGGACGAAGTCACATTTTGGTGGTCAAGGAAATAAATTTTGGAGGCGACCCACTAAACCTTAAATGTCACCATTGAGTTGACCATACGCAGTTTAAGTCAGGCACCACTTCCGGCTGAGTTCGAACAAAATGCAATTTCAGAACTCCCGGGAAAAGGAAGGGGGGGGGGGGGGGGCATCTTGTGTTGGGGAAAACACCGTGCCAAATTGCGGGGAACCAAAGACGAAGTCAATTTTCGGAGTTTCGGGGGCCAATTTATGGGAGCAGCCCACATACATTTGCAAGTCACTGCTCAATTGGCCCTACTCAAATTAGGCTGGACACTAATTTTCGTCAAAATCGGGCAAAGACATTAATTTGGTCATATTCTAACGAGGAAAAACTTTGGTTGTCCAAGAAATCAAAGTTTGGGCGTTGCCCATCCATATTTGAAGGTAACTATCGAATTGGCCGTAGTCTAATTCGATTGTATATTACATTTGGTACTGTTTTCCTAATCACCCATGCAATAGGTTAAAGACAGTTCGTGAGAACCCGTTCTGATGACAAGTTCTGTACACAGAATCTGCCAGCACATTCGGCGGACACTCTCGGACGACGCGACGCGCTCAGACAACGCCACTCTCGAGCCAAGAAATTATCTCGCATTGATATATGAGCGGTGGCACGAGAGGGGGACTTCGTACACCACTCGTTCGGTGCCCTTAAAACTGTCGCCCGTGATTACTACCACAATATTCTTGTTTTCCTCCTCTTTTGACACGTGAGTAAATGATTCCGAGCTTTCTTGTGGTTGCAAATAGAAGCAGCACATCATGTCTGCTCTCAACTTTCTTAAGTCGTGGGACGATTTCTGCACGTAGGAACCTAGGGATCGACCACCTCTTTTCTAGGAACGTTTTCCCCAACTTTGAATGCCTTTGCGTTCACTTTGTTTCAGGCTTTCAACGACACCCGTCACCAAATATACCAGATCAAAGATGCATGTTCATGGATCAGGAATCAATCTTTGTGAACAAATAGCATGCGTGGTAGTGTGTTGCAGCATGATATGTTTTATCTGTTCCCCTAGCCCTAAGTCCTATGATATTCCCTACAAAAATTATGGGCAAGCTTGCCTCCTTACGAATCGAATGCGATAAAATTGGAGGCAATATTGCTGCCACAGAGGTATCATACATCGCTGCCATACACGAGTTCATTTTCGCGTTTTGAGCATTTTATTATTTTTAGCACTCATATAAAGTCGTGGATTCAATCCACCCCCACCGTTCTCGGCACCTGAAGACTTGGCCGTGCCACGTGTTGTGATGAAGCCGGATACCTCGGCGATCAATGAGAGCTTCGCTGTTCCACATGCAAGTCACCATGCCGTCATTTTGTAACGAATCTGGGGAATAATCTGTACTTGCCCCTGTCGGCTGCCAACTGACACCTGCCAGACAACATGCCAACTCAACCCAACCATATCATGCGGTATTTGAACGTCCCGCAACCCATCAACCAAACACCGCCCATCCACGGCAGGTATCCCAATGGCGCACACCCTTTTTTCCATTTCTCCGCCTCCCATCGTGACATTTAGTGACTGGCTCATATATTAACGAATTTCAATTCACTTCAGTTATACGTTCAATTGATTGTTGCCGGTGGCTGTATAGAAGGGTGGTTTTATGACGCTGCTTTTGAAGGGTGGCTTCACTATACTAAAGGTCTCGGGCTATCTTCAGCGTGCGCTGCTCATGACCTTCAAGGCTCTGCCAAGGTCAAACCTTCAGTTATCAAGTTTGGAGGACCACTGAATGATTAATGGTCAGACCAATCGTCAAGCTATTGCATAGGCTATTGCATTCATGCATTCGTGTTGGAGTGGGCAGTCGAGGACTGCGGTCAAGGCCGCACTATATAGTGCGGCGAAATAGTGCTCTATTCAGGGGGCGTGTTGCCGTCTTTTGTTGCTTGTGCCAGACACCATGCATCCCCTACCTGCTTGTTCAATCCTTTCGGCACTCGTAGTTTTGTCTTAATTCGCTGGAGAATTGAAGGGTGTATGGACTCGAAGGGTGTTGTTCTTCCACGTGAGTTGGATGCTGTATAGCTACGTCATTGCTACATCACTGAGATGAACCCTGAGATCGCTACCATAATGAACAGTTCAGAGTCCTTAAAAGAGGAGAATGTCTGCAGAACGAATAGAATTATGTAGAAAGCGAATAATACAGTCTAAACTTTTTTGCGTTTTGAGGAAATACCCAATGTTTCCAATTGCCTGGTTTGGGGAACAAGCATATGCCGCACATTGATACTTTGGAGAGAGATAATACTTTTGCAACCTGTTTCTGAATATGCGCTTCGGCAGACACTTTACCACAAAATATGAACCAGGCCAGTCGTGCACTGAAAGCCTACAGGTAAAGTATCTTGTTTTCGTCTCTGGAGCTGTGATGGTTTTCTGCCAGAATGACTGCCACCGATAAATAATATGGCTGAATAAGCCTGGGAAGTGACGACTCTAGATGTAGTACTCGAAGTGTATGTTCAGGGTAACGGAATCTGTGTCGCAGTAGTGTATACTTAGAACAAAGTCGGTCATAGTCTAAAGCGCTAATTTAGAAAAACGTGTTGCATAGGAAAGCGTCCATTATATTGCTCCTTCCCTCGTCGCTTCGTTCTCTATCTATCTGACCTGAACTCCGTCCATTCTCATCCCCTCTGCACTCACGTGGCTGGCCGTTCTGCATACACATATTGACAGCGTCAACGTAGAAAACATGGTTGTGGCGCGGAAACCGAACTCGTGCGTTTCTTAACGAAAGGAGGAACGGTTTTCGGAACGAAAGAGGAGTGATATGCTTTCTACGTGGGCAGCTGGTCACTATGCTATGCCATCAACGAACGACAAAGGGCGACTGGATGACTTCCAGAGCCGCAAACCGATCCCGCTGAAAAGCTACCGAGAGAGAAGGCCACGTGGCGGGCTGACTGACACGAGCCTAAGCAGCAGGCAGCGCCACACTCGGCACCGCCTGGTGTCTTCTCAGTTACGGGCTCGGGTTCACATACTCAGCGTGCGTACCCTTTGTTCACCACCCACTGCTGCTGTCGCAACTGGATACGATAATGGCACCGCCCTGCTACCACGAATTATTGTGATCAGCGTTCAGCATTGTGGCGGGATGGTAACGGTGAGCCTCACGGCTGAGGGGTTGTTCGCGCAGCTCCGGAGACCCGCGGTATAGGTAGCACAAGCCGATGCGTGATCGTGTTGCGAGGAAGCCGAGCCGGGCTGCTCGCTTCCGTCTGCCTTGAGCACTTTCCTAATGCACGAGCGTTATATGGGCCAAAAGGGGCCGACAGGCTATAACGCGGCCTTCCTAAATGAAGGAAGCGTAGTGTAGAAGCTTCCAGATATAGAAAAATGAACGAAATCGTGGAGTCGTGCCACATTCGAAAAGATTTTTACATTTGCTCGCCCTACCTGAGTTCACCTGCTTTAGGTGAAGAAGCAAATGTTCTGCTCTCTTTTTCACTTCACTTGTCGTCAGGCGCAAGCTCCAGCATTTCGTCCGTTTTTCCAACCGAAATCGTCCTCTCCGCGGGTTTCTCTTCAGGCTAGCTGCATGTCATATCTACTAAAATTAATCGTGGATTTTTTTTTCCAGCTTCAGAGATAAGCATAAAGCAGTCATCATCGCCAGCCTACTTCCATCTAGTAGAAGTGAAACCCATCTCCACTGACGACACTGCAGCTGCGTATTCTCCCAGCCGCTTTACCTTAGAGAACTTTGTTACCTCAACCATGCAAGTGGCTGGATAACTTTTGGTGCTTTGTCTGTCGGTTACAAGAGAAGGCTGACTCAGGAGGATCGGCACACTCAAGTGGTAAGATGACATGAAAACATTTGCTGAAACAGGATGCACGAAATAGGCACATAACTGGCCAGAACAGTATACCACTGTGGCAAACCTTGCCGGGCTGATGATATTGATGATGACTCGCGACGTTCTCTTATGTGTTTGAGGAGGGCAACATTGTCTCTGTCTTCCAGGTTACTTGTGGGCTGTAATGTCATCCAGACGAATGCAGATGTGGAGTCTGGTTCCCCTACTGCGCTATTCTAGTCCCTGCTGCCTGAAAGGCTAGTTTGAAGTTACTGTTGGCCTGACGGTATAACTTGCTGCATGTGAAACTCTGCTACAATGGTTGGGGAGTAGAGAAATGTAGGGTTGCATCGATAGTGCGTATTTTGTTAATTTCGGCATCAAACTGAATGTGGTGAAGGCTTTCCAGCTCGCCTGCTACAATGTAGACTTGCTCGCCCCAGTACTATGCGGAAATTCTTCATATATGGTGGCATGTACATGTAGTTGAGTATAAAACCATGAAAATTGACCATTAGTTTGCGTCATCCTTTCTTTTTTGTCTTCAATATAATTCAGATTCAATTCAGTTTGTTTTCTAGGGAAGATAATACACGCTGGAGAGATACAAAAGTTAAAGTATCTGGCAACAGCTCGACTAAACCAAAGAACTTTAGGCGGCATTCAATGACGGAAAGCATAAAAATGTAAGATTGGGAATTGCATAAGTGTATTTAGGACCTAAACAACCCAATTGTTAACAGATTTTATTTTCTTGAAAGGGAAAGTTTATTAGCTTGAACATTTTTACAAAGTGCATAAAAATACAGACGAGGGTCCCATAGTCAAAAGACAGCACCGGGACCCTCGGTCCCGGTGCATATTTAAATAGGAGTCTCTCTTAGTCCCAGTCACGCACATGAAAGGAATAGTAAAGCTTTCTGGAAGGTAAGAAGTGCAAACGACAAATAAAAACAAAATAATAATAATAATTGATTCACATAAAAGGAAAGGCACACTATCTGTCACATTTATTTTTTGGACACCTCAACCTCGCCGTAAAGGAAGGGAGGAAGGTGGGAGTGAAATTGGATAAAATTGATTATGCATTATGGCAACAGTAATTAATACAGGTTTCGAAACTTAGCTGCATACGAACAAAATTCATTTTGTACTAACCTAAGGAAACTGACTCTGGCAACGTTTAATGCTAGAACCCTAGCTAGTGAAGCTAGTTTAGCAGTGCTCTTAGAGGAACTAGAGGGTATGAAATTAGATGTCATAGGGAGGTTAGGATGTCTTAGTGAGTTTAGGAGGCTGAATGAGGCATATACTGTACTGAAAGATGGGCACGTACTGTTTTATCGAGGTTCACCGGAGAGGCGAGAACTAGGAGTATAAACTGAAGGTTGTACAAGCCTATGCACCTACATGTAGTTATGATGACCAGGCAGTTGAACGTTCCTATGAAGATCTAGAATCGGCAATGCGAAAAGTAAAGACGCAGTACTGTACTAATGGGCGACTTCAATGCCAAGGTAGAGAAAAAGCAGGCAGGAGACCAGGCAGTAGGTGACTATGGCATTAGTTCTAGGAATAGCAGGGGGGAGTTACTAGTTGAGTTTGCAGAGCGCAATAACTTTAAGAATCATGAGTACATTCTTCAGCAAACGGAAGAACCGGAAATGGACATGGAAACGTCCTAACGGGGAGACTAAAAATGAAATTGACTTCATACTGTGTTGAACGCCCGCCATTATGCAAAATGTAGAGGAAGTCGGGAAAGTGCGATGCAGTGACCATAGGATGGTGAGGTCCCGAATTAATCTAAATCTGAAGGAGGAACGCAACAGATCAGTAAGAAAGCAGTCCATCAACGAATCAGCGGTGAGGTGGAGGGCAGACGAGTTCAGGCTCTCGCTACAGAATATATATTAAGCTCTAACCGAGGATGGCGACATTACCTTAGAAGCAGTAAACAATAATTTTAGATATATCATTACTGAGTGTGCTGTAGAAGTAAGCGGTAGGATATTTAGAGAGGATACCGGTAAGCTGTCTAAGGAGACAAAAGATTTGATTAAGAAACGCCAGAGTATGAAAGCTTCCAATCCAACAGACCAGATAGAAATGGCAGAGATATCAAAGCTAATCAATAAGCGCAAAGTGGCCGATATAAGGAATTATAACGTGCATAAAATTGAGCATGCTGTGAAGAACGGTGGAAGTCTAAAAGCGGTGAAGAAATTGGGCATAGGCAAAAATCAGATGTATACGCTAAGGGACAAGGAGGGTAACGTCATCACGGATTAGGACAAGATAGTCAAAGTATAGCCAGGGAGTTCTGTACTGATCTCTACAGTAGCCAAAGTAGTTAGGACCGTAATGAGATTCGCGGTAGGGTAAATCTGTCAGAAGTTCCACCAGTGACGAAGGACGAGGTTAAGAAAGCAATGGAAACTATGAAAAGAGGGAAAGCAGCTGGAGAGGATCAGATAACTATAGATTTGTTGAAGGACGGGGGGCATATCGTGCTAGAAAAACTGTCCACCTTGTATAAGCAGTGCCTGGTGTCATCGACAGTACCGGAACCATGGAAGAACGCAAACATTATCCTCAATCATAAGAAATGGGACGCTAAGGGCCTTAAAAATTACAGACCGGTCAGCTTACTGTCTGTTACGTATCAGGTATTTACTAAGGTAATCGATATAGAATCAGGACAACCTTAGACTGCAATCAAGCAAAGCATCAAGCAGGTTTTCGGAAACGGTACTCTACTATCGATTATTACCATACCATCAATCAGGTGATAGAAAAATGCTCGGGATATCACCAGCCCTTATACATAGCATTCATTGATTACGAAAAAGCATTTGACTCAGTTGAAACCTCGGCGGTGATGCAGGCATTGCGATATCAGGGGATGGACAAGCCGTACGTGAAAGTGCTGGAATATATATATAGTGGCTGCACAGCAACCATAGTTCTGCATAAAGAAAGTAACAAAATTCCCATAACGAAAGGTGTTAGGCAACGAGACACGATCTCCCCAGTACTATTCACAACTTGCTTGGAGGAAGTAATCAGAGACTTGGAATGGGAGCAGTTAGGTATAAGGGTAGATGGAGAATACCTCAGTAATCTGCGATTTGCTGATGACATTGCCTTGCTAAGTAACTCAGGAGATGAACTGCAAAGAATAATTGGTGACCTAGACAGGAAAAGTAGAAAGGTAAGCTTGAAAATCAATATGCAGAAGACTAAGGTAATGTTCAACAGCCTCGGGAAGGAACAGCAGTTTACATTAGGTAGTGAAGTACTGGAAGTAGTAGGCGAATATTGCTACTTAGGTCAGGTAGTAACCGCAGATCCGGACCATGAAAAAGAAATAACAAGAAGAATAAGATTGGGATGGCGCGCATTTGGCAAGCACTCGCACATTTTGACTAGCAGCTTACCGGTATCGCTCAGGAGCAAAGTATACAACAGTTGCATCTTACCTGTACTCACCTATGGGGCTGAAACTTGGAGGCTAACCAAGAGGGTTCTACTTAAGTTGAGAACAACCCAGAGGGCTATGGAACGAAAAATGGTAGGGGTAACATTAAGAGACTGGAAGTGTGTAGAGTGGGTCAGAGAAATAACTCAAGTTACTGTCATTCTAGTGGAAATCAAGAAGAAGAAATGGGCATGGGCAGGACATGTAGTGCGAAGAGAGGATAACCAATAGTCGCTTAGGGTAAAAACCTGCATTCCAAGGGAAGAAAAGCGTAGCAGGGGACGGCAGAAAGTTAGGTGGGCGGATGAGGTTAAGAAGTTCGCAGGGGTCAAGTGGATGCAGCTAGCACACAACCGGGTTAATTGAAGAAATATGGGAGAGGCCTTCGCCCTGCAGTGGGTATAGTCAGGCTGATGATCATGATGAAGAAAACATTCTCAAGTTCTATTAAGGGCAGATGATCTGCTGTATTGGAGCGTTTATTACATTTAAAGAGTTTGAAAATATTGAATAAACCGGAGATAGGTATGAAGTCGATGCGGGTTTTAAATATAATCTCTTACTAAGAAGTATCTAAAGTCAGGAGAACAAATGTATAATGCGCTCAGGTTTTGAAAAAATTATCACATATGTGTGCAGAATTTATTATATAATTTGGAAATTCGTGTTGCAGAGAGATAATGAACGTTAAGTAATAAATCTGATCGCTTACTTCTGAAGAACTTGTAATTTTTATATTTTTTGTTGTTGTGGTATCCCCAAAAAATGCAGTAATTCAAAACAGAGGCAAAGAGACCGTAATCAGTTTGAATTTTTATCCTAGGATAAGAAGTCATATACCTGTTATTGAAGAGAAATGATGAGCCTGATTATTCCGATTTAATTCCGGAGCTATTTACCGCTACTGGATGCCATTATAAATTTCTGGCTATACTACGTTTGCCATCACTCATCGGACGTTTAAAGAACAATGAAAAACTGAGAGCAACATGCGCCGTTTTTCCAAACAGTTTGCCAATTTTCATTGTATATTATCATACGTTTGCCGGTATTGTCCCGTCCATTAATGTGACTGGCCAATTACGCCATTAACTGGCTCATAACGGAGCGAGCCGCATTCTGCATTTTACTTTCCCTTTCCAGCAACAAGTATTAAAAATTTATTGGCTTGACAACCTCAACAAAATCCCACGAAACTTCCTGAAACTTGTGCGCAGACGAGGGAATCCATTTGTCAGAAGGGAATTGTGTTGTTCGTAAGAAACAAATTTTCGCAGAAAAAAGATCGATCTAGAAACATGAAATTTTTCATGAACACGATTTCAAATGAGTGCGAGAAGTAATCACTAAAAATTTGTTTTATGCAAAGCTCTTACGAATAGAAGTAGCTAATGCGCTGTAGTGGAAACGAGGAGCAAGTATATATTTTCGCTAGCACAATAAAGTATCAGAAATCGTCTCTAGTATTGGCCATATATGTATAGAATGCATTGCATCATGCATCTCAGCCATACTGAATCATCGTGCGTGTTTCAAACACATTTGCCGTAATTTGTGAATAAATAAATATCGTACAGGGCATGATTCTTTTGTGCGTTATATATGCCGTTAACTTAATGCCGGGGCCATTTTATATGCTTATTATTGTGAAAGCAATACTGCTAGCACTTCAAGCCCTCGGCGTGTCATGGCGCCTCCATACTTGACCTTTCACGTGACCATGTGACGTCATGTCAGACCGAGAGACGGGGCCCCAGCTCGCGCCATCGGAGCCGCAACGGTGACGTCACGCCATTTTCACGTGACCGTTTGACGTCACGCCCGACCGAGAGACTGGGCCCCAGTTCTGCCATCGGATGGTGGCGGCGAGTCCATACACGGCGCTGTGTCGCAGTCGAGAGGGCGCTCGCTGTTTGTGACGTCATGTTAGAAGGATAAATGGGGCTGGCTAGGCTCCTCGCAGTAGTCGGGGAGCAGCCGCCAAACAAGGCGCAGCCAAGGGTATTGCTTTCGCAATCTTCCAGGCTTAACCAAGCTAAGCCTTCAGCCAACTTTTTATTCTTCTATTATTGTGTTATACTGAATAATGTCTTAACTTTCTTTTTGTATGAACGTGTTTGCACAACTTTAGATCCTTCTATAGCGCCCAAATGTGAACTCAGTTATGTCTATCTTACCATATTATCATTCCTTTATCGTATTCATGGTTGCTCAGAAACATTCGCCCATTGTAAGGGTCATTTCCGAGCCATTAGGGTAAATAAGGAATCAGGATAACCATATTATTTCTTATGCTGTATGAGTCAGTAGTTAGGATGCATGCCAGTATTCGAAAGTTCGAACCCAATGTTCAGAAGGTGAATGTCTGCGCTAGAAAGCTCGAAAGCCGGTCTGGAACCTTTACTGGTCCTTGCTGCTCAGCAAACATCAGACCAGCGTCGGCTGGTCGATCAGCCAAATGCGGGCCTGATATTGTCTGGTACACCAGGCGAATGTTCAAAAGTTAGCGCTTTCTAGAGAAGCCAGCGTAGAAATACAGCTAAAATTTCCGCCCAAGCTGTCACCCTGCATTTGTACAGTACTGGCGTGCTGCGTTAGGTATTGCTGGCACTTCAGCGAGTACAGTATTTACGGCGGCAACTCTTCCATGTGTGCAGAAACATTTCGAGGTAAAAGAAAACATCGATAGTTCTCAGCGTGGCTGCGAATGCTTACAGCATTTCTACTGCTCCTTATCTGACATGTAACTTTTTACTTCGACCTCGACCTGAAACGTGTGTATTGTCATGATTGAGAGTAAAACTCATGATACAGCCTAACCAGTCTACTGGAGGAAAATCATCAATCATATCCCTCAAAAAAACTTTTCTTTTTTTTTTTTTATTTTTTTTACATCAGCTTCCGAATCCCCGCAAACTTCCTTATCTCATCCGCTTGACGTTCTGAGGCTAGTTCTTTCATTCTCTTAAAAGGATATTGGTCGCCTTTCCTTTGCATTACACGACCTGTCCATACGCATTTCATCTTTATTTCATCGTCATTAATTCGCGTTCACGCCCACGCTCTTTGTTGTTGTTGTTTTTTTCTCTCATAATCTTTTATTGCCGGCAGTTGTTCGAACTCCGCTCCTAGGATAACCTCATTGGTTAAGGTTCGAACTACTGCTGGTTGCGCCTGCCCGGTGCGAGATATTTTTACCCCCCTATACTGCAAGCTACACATAAAAACCACGGGCCTGATCGATAGGCTGTGATTTTGCAGTGATGGGACGTGATATGACAATGACGTGATGTGATGTGGCGTGATATGGCTGTGATATGACTATACTGACTTCACCGATCCCTCGCTTACCCATCACTTTTATGTCCACTTACCCCCTTCCCCCAGTGCAGGGTAGCAAACCGGTTTCTTTTACCGCCTCCCTGCCTGTTAGCCTCCCTGCCTTTCCTCCTCCTCATCTTTCTCTTCGTCGTTGACTGCCGTTTTTATATGTTGCTCTGCAACGGCTGGATACTGAGGCCCGGGGGTTAAATGTATTCATATGAAAGGTGATGAGCAAGTACTGCATCGCAGTTGCCAAATATTGTTCTTGCGAGAAAGTGAATTGTCGGCTCATTGTTCGCTAGGATCAAATCGTAAGCCTGAGTTTGTTACTTACTGCTGCTGGCAATCGGAGTTCGAATTATAGTAAGAAATTTCACTACCATGAGGCGAAAACGCCGGCAAGCGTCTCTGCTCAGCCGCCGAGTGACGTCACCGGCGCCTGCAGCGAGATCCCCCCCCCCCCCCCCCCCCCTCTGTGGCGCGAGGTAAGACGAATTGTGTTTGAGGAAAATAATGTACAAGTATAAAATACGCTCACAAGGTGGTCACAAGTGTCGATATGTTTTGGTATTTTATCATATGTATGGAACTGTATGATGATGCATTACTATCACGTATTTGTGCTTGTGGTATATGTTGCCATCTACACGGGACCGCGGACTACGTCAAGACTACCTTGAGGCTTTTTGTCTGCGGCCCCTCAACACCGTTCATGCTGAAAATAAACTGATTGATTGATTGATTAATTGAATATCTATATATTAAGGTAAGAACGTTTAGAGTGGCATGTATGAATTCGTCGTTATATATCACCCCTTATAATTTTCCAGTACTCTTGATCCCATCAAAACTCTAAGACATACAGACGCGAAACCAAGCTAACAGCAGCTTAACAGCGGCGCTGTGAAATGATATCAGGCTATACTAACATCCGATTAAGTGCTCCCCGTTCCCGCCATGCCTTCCTCATTGCACAGTATTCCCCTCCTTCTTTTTCAACCGCAGCAAACATGCGAGTGGCTTCCATGCAAACCGATTGCGCGGTTACGCCGACTGCAACTATCACTGACCCGGAACCCAGAAAAGGGCGCTTAACAGTTTAAAGTATCGTTGCACTCCAATAAAAGCATTGGGAGCGAGGAACGAGCACGAACAGCAGGGGTAATATCTGTCATTGTGAAAATTATTAGCGATGTATGAAGGCAGTCAATGTGACGCGCAGCGCAAATATTGCAATTTAAAAAAGGAACTAATTCATCAAAAAAGGCGATACAGTTGCGGCTGGATTGCAACAGCGAAATATAATCAGCCCATATTTCAGGCAACGGGATGCGACAAAAAGCGAAAAGCGTAATCCTGAACGTGCATTGCGCTTAGGCCATTTATCGCATCCGTCATCTTCAATTTTTCTGTCTTTTTTCCGGTAAAGAAATGCGTGGTATCGACACTCAGACTGTGGTTTTGTTGCACGAGATAGGTGAACTAACGTCGCCTCGATGCGTTTGAAAGATGTGAATTATGATCAGATAAATAAATCTCACACGCCGGCACTATGGTATGGGCGCATGAAGCCACATGGCGCGAGTACGCAGACCTTTCAGATAGCGTAACGTGGCGCACAAAAATGCGTTTCAGATAGGTCATTTACACGCTAATTTAGTGAATATGTGTAGTGTTGTTCGTTTGGCGCTTGAACGTCTACTTAAGTGAATTGGATGTATTTATTTAGGACCATCCAGATCCGGCCAAGGGGAAAGTTTCATTTCCGGCAATAGATTTGTATGAACCCTTGAGCGAACTACAAAGCTGGTTTCTAGCATCCATGAATATCGCTTTAATGATGAGCCGCTTTTCTTCCGTCTTCGTCTCTACTTGCTCCGAAAAGTTAATTTTATTGGGGCTCGTAGTTCATTAGCGGCCGCCCAGGATATCCGGCCATCACGAGGGAGTTACTGACGCTGCTTTTCTTCATATTCAGTCGCTCGTTATATCAACCAGCACAGCGGCAAAGTGCGATGGAGCTGAAAACTTTCACCAAAGCAGGGTTCCGCCCCCCTATATCGCCTCTTCGAGGATTCGCTCGAGCGATGAAGGAGTTAGAGCCGAGACTTTCTGCAGAGGCGATACAGCGATACAAAGGCGCAGAGAAAGGAACCTCGTAATCTTCCTAGAGCGGAACTCATTTTCCGGAAAGGAGACTGTGTGCCGCTACTGCCAGTTGGCACTTCACAGGCGCGGCGAGACGATTGGAGACCGCCCGCGCGCTTTCAATGAAAATCCGCTCGTTTTGATTGGGATTTTCTATCACTTGCACGCTTAACGTTCGCTAGGCAAGAAGAAAAAAAAATTATCGCGAAGCGGATACACGAGAGGGGTCGTGGGTGACTGAAAACAACAGTGAAAAAGAGCCCGCATCTATATATGCAGCGCAGGACCCGACAAATTATTTCCCGTTCTCACCTATTGTGTGGGAAAAGCTTTGCCTTCGTAGTGCCCTCATCGGCAGTGCGCGACATTCAAACCAGAAGGGAAGTGTTTGCACTTAAAGGTCCTTTATATCCTCAGTTCGATGAGCGAGCATTTCAATCAACCACAGATCGGGCGCCTGAAAAGGGTCGCTCCGCCGTCCCTAATGGGGTGTGCATTGTGAGTGCGGCAGATCGTTATACTACTGATTATTTTGCTCTCCACGATGCGGTTGACATTTCTACACAAGGAATGTATTCAGAGGTATTTTGTTTTTCTTTTTTTTTTCGTACATATATAATGAAATAGTCGGGGCGAGCAAGTTGGGCAGCGGGACAATGAGAATGTTTGGGTATTTTTACGGACGCTCTTTATAAGAATTTTGATTTTCGCAGCCTTCAAGAAGATTGGCTGGAGGTCCGCTCCTCGTGCCAGAGGGCGTTACGGGAAACTCCGCCGGAAACGCGCCTTAAGAGGAACTGTTTGTTTTTAACGCTCGCTCGTGATTTTTCAGCAACCATAAATATTGTTATATTAAGATAACAAATGCCGCAGACAACAAGCCAGCATCTCGTCTGACACTGAAATAAACTTCTTTTTGGGCTGACTTGGGCCAGCAAAAAAATTGAGAAGGGTTCGAAGCTGCTGAACCAAATATGGAGCGAAAGCATTAGCTGCGTGTGACCTAACGTTCTTCTCCTTCTTCTCCATCTTCTTCTTCTTCTTCTTCTCCTCCTCCTTCTACATCTCTTCCTCCTTCTCCCTCCTTTTCCTCCTTTTTCTTCTGCTTCTTCGCGGCTGGTCAAGGTCATTCGTGACTGCGGCCACGGATTACGCGACGGGCCAAAACCCGGCGTAGTATTGCTTTCGCAATAAAAGCAATAATTCTGCGCCAAAATAGCAACAAACATGCTCGGGCGGCGACTGTCGACGCACAGAATGTCTGCGGCGCCCGCTTGTGCTCTATTTAAAGCTGGCGGTAAAATTTCTGGAGGCAAGGAGAATAATCTTCTACGACAGCCACGAAAAATGTGGGACAAATTACACGCCACTGCACGCATTTCGGGTAAATGTGGTTGCAACTCCCTTCCAAAACACAACGATACAGCCATGGGCAGCTGCTTCATCACGAAACAAATAAACATTAAAAAGCCGTGCGCCAATATATATTAGGGAACCGAGCAGAATATGTTACATACAGGGCGGAGACTTAGTTTCTCCTTAGAGGATAAAGCTCACCCTAAAGTAGAGCCGCAAGTGGGAATTACGGTGTATAAACTAATCTGCTTGGAAACATTATTCGGGTCCTCTTCACGTGTAAATATTCATTCTTCAGTAGTTTGACCACAATTAAATGTCATTTTAATGACCGACGATTCCAGTAGTGAAAATGAGCATGAAAACGCAGACTGGAACAGATAACTTTGCAGAGATAACCGACCGCTGAGGGAGTTTATGCATATTGTAGGAGGATACTGACGCAACAAATATGCATATGCAGGTTATCGCAGCTAAATGTAGCCAAGGTTTTAAGAAATACGGTGAGCGAAAGCGCGGTCAAATCAATTAAGAGCTGTTCAGAGTTGCCTATGCTAATCCGCAGTGCTTTTCTTTTTTTCGTTCAGTAAAGTATATATTCAGTGAATACTAAATAGCTAATTTTTAATTATTGTCTCTGCCCATGCAGGGGATCACAATTTTGAACCACAAGCATGCATTCCTATGTTTAGTACAGAGTAGACTGCAAATTTTGTCATCTATGGTAGGATATACATCTCTGAAGAGAACGGCAATTGCCAAATATGAGCATTGGTACTCGACGTGTGTATTATTCCGCTGAAGTATACAGAATCAGTTTTGGATATTCGACGATATCAAACAAGCCAGAGGCATCGAAATCCTTCAGTTTTTAATTTGCTCTGACAGCTAGGTAATTCGGGTAACAAGAAAAAACGTTAACGGACTACTTTCCTTCGCGGACGAATTGTGTGCGTGTGTGCGTGTCGGTTAGTACAGTTTTTATTTATTTATTTATTTATACCTTAAAGACCCCATTTAAGGAGTATTACATGAGGGAGTGGTTCACGAGTACATGAATCATTCGATGGATGATCTGAAGGTTGATGAATCGGAATGAAGTACGACGGAGTTTGGCAAGTCATTCCAGTCCCGTAGGGTGCGAACAAAAAAAGATGACAGATGCGCAGATTCCGGCAGGTGGAGGGTGAACGGTCTTTTCAAAGTGTGTGCGGCTGGATGTATGTCGGGCGGGGCTGATGACAGACTTGAACAGGGGTGATGGTAAAACTTGTGAAAAAGGCAAAGTCTAGCAATTTTGCCTCTGTGTGCTAAGTAGTAAGGTGAGCATTTTGTTTTAATTCAGTGACACTTACATGATAGAAATAAGTCGAGTATATGAATCTTGCCGCGCGATTTTGTGTTGATTCTAGTATGCTGGAAAAGTTATTTTGGTAAGGATGCGAGACAGCGCATGCATACTCTAGTTTGGGACGAATAAATGTTAGATAAGCTAGTAACTTAACTGATGGGGGAGTTGCGCGCAGTGTTCGCCGAAAAAAGTCGAGCACGCGATTAGCTTCGTTTGTTACCTCCGTTATATGATGGGGCCAATTTAGATCGCGAGTTAAATAAATGCCTAGGTATTTATACGTTGATACAGCGATGATTTGGGTGTCGGAGATAAACTATTTTGATGATGGCAGGAAGCGACGACGATGGAAAGATAGTAATGATGTTTTCTTCGTGTTTAATGACATTAACCATTTATGCACTAGGTTGCTACGCTTTCGATGTCCAGTTGAAGAGTTTGGGGGTCAGTGCTATTAATTGTAGGACGGTAAATAACGCAGTCATCTGCAAACATCCGGATGTTAACGTATGTTAGATGCTAAGTCATTTATATAAATAAGAAAACGCAGAGGCCCCAGGACGGTGCCCTGGGGAACTCCGGACATAGCAGATGTACGTGAAGATGAATATTTATTAGCTAGAACAAATTGCTGCTAGTTAGTGAGGAAGTTGCGAATCCAACCTAAAACAAAGGAATTACGGTTCAGGCGGGAAAGCAAAAAAAAAGCCGTTTATGAGGGACTTTGTCGAATACCTTTTCAAAGTCTAGGAACAGGGCGTCAACAGGAATGTTAAGATCAATGTTAGAACTTAGATCGTTAATAAGCAATGCTAATTGATTGTCGCAGGATAAACCTTTGAGAAAACCGTGTTGACTGGGGTGAAAAAAGTTGACCGATACTAGTAAATTCATAATATGAGAAAAGAGGACATGTTCCATCAACTTTGAAGTTGATAAATATGGGTTTGGTAATTAGATCAGTGATAGATATGGGTTTGGTAATTATGACGTGAAGATTAAGAACCCTTTTTTGGAAGTGGAATGACTTTGCCCCCTTTTCAGTCTTGTGGTACAGCACCTGATGAAAGAGAGTGTTGAAAAATATGAGACAGTATGACAGTAGTAGTATGCTTCGTGTTTTTCAATACCTTTGCATTGATGCCGTGAGTACCTGCTGATGACGTTAGTTTTATTGAGTCCATAAGTTTTAGAATACCATTTTGTTCAAAACTGATAGCAGGCATTGGCGGGAAATCAACGAAAGGGAAATTAGGGAGATCACCGTCAGGTTCGTGGGTGAAGACAGAACTGAAGGTTAAGTTCAGAACTTCTGCTACGTCTTGTTCTGCGATAGGGTTATTGTCTTCGTCGCAAAGTGTAAGGGTATTGTTCGAGTCGGGATTGATGTGTTTCCAGAATTGACGAGGGTTTGTGCGAAGCATATTAGGCAGTTTAGATGAGTAAAATGAATGCTTGGCTTGGAAAACTTCAGAGGTGTACCAAGATACTTAGTTGGGCGAGTAGGTACATATTCATCATTAATTTAAACAGCGCGAACACGAAGACAAAGGACAATATAAAAGAAAGCCACAGTACAAGCGCTGACTCACAACTATGTCTAAGCCGGCATAGTTGTGAGTCAGCGCTTGTACTGTGGCTTTCTTTTATATTGTCCTTTGTCTTCGTGTTCGCGCTGTTTAAATTAATTCAGAGGCGTAAGATTTTTCTGTGTCGTGGTATTTTTGCCATGTGTTGGGATTGTTTGTTCTTGTGGCGGATCGAAAAAGCCTTTTTTTTTTCTTGTTGTTGAAACGGTTGAAAGTGTTAGTAAACCACGGTGAAGTAATGCGCTCAGTTATTGTAATTGTGGGAATGTATATTGAAATCAGTTCGTGCATTTTGTCTCTAAAAAGTGACCAGTTAGTTTCGGGTGTGCGCTCTTCGAAGTCGATTAAAAAACTGGTACAGAAGGTTTCGAGTTCATTGTTAATGCTTTTGTAATCGCCTTTATCATAAAGTGTTATTATCTTGGTTGCTTTTTTTTTTTTTTTGGGGGGGGGGGGGGGGGAAGGTGGCTAAGAAACGTGACGTAGATTACCGAATGATCACTAAGTTCCGGAAGATAAGATAGCATCGATAGGGCTTCTGAGTGAGAAGTTAGAATCAGATCTAGAAAAAAAAAATTGGTTCACAGGAAGGGAAAGGCGCAGTAACTGTCACACTTGCTCTGTGGACACCCGAACCGCGCCGTAAGGGAAGGGAGGGAGGTGGGAATGAAAGTGGAAAGAGAGAAAGAGGAGCCGTAGTGGAGGGCTACGGAGTAATTTCGACCACCTGGGGATCTTTAACGTGCGCTGACATCGCACAGCACACGGACGCCACTTCGTTTCGCCTCCATCGAAACGCAGCCGCCGTGGTCGGGTTCGAACCCGGGAACTCCGGCACAGTAGTCGGGCGTCTTACCACTGCACCACCCCGGCGGGGCATCAGATCTATAATGTTAGACGATTGTGTAGTTTGCCTTGTAGGGGTGGTGATCAGTGGAGTTAAAGCAAATTTCTGGCACGTGTTGATAAAATCACACTCTGAAGAATTTGGGGACGACTGAGTTGGGTTAGACCAGTCTATTGCGGGGAAGTTAAAATCGCTTAGTAGGAAAATAGAAGCATGTGAAAGTTTCGAAGTTGCTATGTGAAGGGCACTGTAGAATTGGGGAACGAACGAAATGTCACTATCAGGGTGGCGGTAGCAAGCGCAGATTACTGTTGGCGGAAACGAGGCATTTGAGCAGACAAATAATATTTCGAGAGGGGACTCAACATTTAAGTTGTAGCACTGAAGGTTGCGGTGTGCGGCTACTAAGACACCCCCGCCTCGTTTGCCAACACGGTCGCAGCGGAAAACATCAAATTTTCAAAATATGGGATGTACTTCGTTATTGTGCATTGATTCAATCACCCAGGTTTCAGTTAGTACGACAATATTGCATCCAGTGGTGTCAGTGAGACTTGCGAGTGCATCGCGTTTTGGCGGAAGTGTTCGGATGTTAGTGTACAGAAACGAGATTGAATTTGATTGCGAACGATGATGGGAACTGGCTGACTGCTACGGGGAGTTGCCTGTGCGATCACGCGTGCCAATAGGTACTATCTGTTGTGACTCGTGATCGAATGTATATGTAGTATTTCCTATTTTCATCGTCTCATGTCGGAGAGTGAATTTTCCTGGCTGGGTTTTTGCAAATCGGATGAGTTTCTTACGGACAAGACGGGTATTGGGGGAAATGTCTTCAGAAAGGCTGTAGTGGGTTCCTTTTAGTTTCTTTACATTAGTGAGGACTTGTCCTTTTACCTTGAAATGTGCGAACTTTACTATTATGTTGCTCTTGTCGTACCGGCCGAGCCTGTGTGCCCTTTCTATGTCAATCGGCGCGATTGAAACATTGAGGTTAGTGCAGCAAAGATCAATTATCAATTTTTCTGACTCCACCCACGTTTCGCGGTCGGTGTCTTTAAGGCCAAAGAACACAAGGTTAGATCGACGGGCACGGTTTTCAGCGTCATCTACTCTATGCATCATAGATTTTATTTTTTGCGAATTGTTTTCAGCCAGACATTGGACATTATCAAGCTGGACTTTCAGAGTGCTCAATGAAGCGCAGTCGTCTTCAACTTTTGTAAACCTTATTTTAATTTCGTCGAAGGTTTTGTCATATTCAGCCAATTTAGCACGTATAGCTTTCATTTCATTTAAAAGCGTTTCTTGCCCGGCTTTAATATCGTTCAGTGCGAGCAGCATGTCATTCTCATCACTACTGTTGCCCTTATCACCCCCGCCAGAGCGAGTGCCGGAAGGGCCAGGATTAAGCTCGACATCCCCACACTGGATCAAAAGATTGATTAGTACATGTGCACATTCAATTGAAAGAACAGCACAGCAATGTGGACTCGGCATCACGATTAGTCCAGCATAATTCTAGTTCGCTTTGCGTAAAAGGTGTAACAATTGTTTACCTGCATAAGGCAAAGGTGAGCGTATCTGGCCGATGCAATGCCGCCGAGTCCACTGAAGAAAGTGCTGACTACGGGGAGGCTTTTATGCGGTGACGATGATGGTTATGTAAGGCGCGGAGAGGGTGCGCAGAAAGGTGGTTCCGCGGATGGTGCAACAGAGCATGAGTGCGGGTCTGGGGCGGGTGGTTCCTGCGTTGACGACAGGCGATGTAGCTGGAACAGCATTTCTTCGGAAACGGCGGGCTCCCGGGACTGCGAAGTCGCAGCGGAACAGTACACCTCGCCACTGGGGATGGAAACGGATGGCCAGGAACAAAACAAGATCAGCAGCTGCACAAGGCAAAGGTGAGGCATTTTAGCGTGTCTGGCCGATGCAATGCCACCGAGTCCACGTGATTATAGGAGGCCACAGCTATCGTGAACCTGTTTGGCTCGGCATAGTCCCCGATTCCTATACGTAGACCGCATATGGATCTTTTGATGTATAGTCGCCTTGCGAGGGCGTGGGCTCTGGCTTTCCGTCGACCCTTCTGCCGCTCATGATGCATGTGTCTGGGTGTCGGATCTAAGTAGATCTTCTCTCTTGTGGTTGTCTGTACTTAGGACGTGTCCTCAATAGTGGTTAATTCATACCATAGTCCCAATCTCGTCAGGATTTCCCTACCCGCCTAGGTTTCGTTTAGGCGTTGTTTCCGATATATACCGTCTCCCTGAGCTTCTCGAAGCGGTTGTGTACCCCGAGTGCCAAACTATACATTTCATTGATGCGTTTGGGGGGGGGGGGGGGGGGGGCGGGGGAAACAGGGCAGTTTTACAGGCTCCGCTTATGATGGTGGCAATGGCCTTTCTATCAATGATTCTAATCTCTCGATAGGGGAGCCCGTAGGTGCTCCTGCTTACGACCAGGGATTAGACTAGGCGGACGGGCTTCCTCCCTCATCCTTTTACGATACCCGGTTATCCTTCTAATCATTCTTGAAATCTGATTGACTATGGCTTTTGCAGTCTTAATCGTATGATCCACTCTAAAATTATTTTTGCAGCCATAGCCCCAAAACTCTAATCTTGTGGTTTGCTTGAATTTTATGGTCTCCGAGGTAAAATTCAATTTCTCTAGGAGCTACAGGAGAGTTGCAATTGTTCTTTGTAGCCTGATAAGTTTGGATTTCTCCAGGGAGCATTGAAGGCCGTTCTCTTGGGCGAACACCTATAAAAGATTAGGTCAATGTCTGCTCGCACAGATTCTTCCTTCTGCGCGAAGGATCCTTGCGTAACCCGTATGTTTACGCCGTCCGCATAGAAGGTGCCTTCTCAGAACTGTCCGATCGAGTCTTCTCGCTCCAATCTCATGCTGCTCTGGGAAAACACATAGGTAAAACGCAGGAGTCTTGCTCTAATCATTATCAATTCTAAAAAGGGTAGCTAATGTGAATTGATATTACGAATGACATCTTGAGCTTAGCTCCGAATGCAGTCTAATGCTGTTTAATCTAAAAACTACTCGCAAATGTGATTCAAACGATTACCGCGATATGAATGTGTATACGTTGGCAGCAGTGCTGGAATCCCGACTATAGTGGACGGTATGAGCGAATCCGAAGAGTGCGCGGCAAACCATGATAAAGTAGGTCAACGACGACCTTTCGCGAGTGACAGTGCCTTCAGGTAGCAGCTTGTAGGCAGAAAAGAAAGGTGTACTTTTGAAACTTAAATTTAAACCTGTAGAAGGCAAGCGGGATATCCATGAGTATTAAAGCATTCGTTGTCGGATGTTCTAGAGAAAAAAAAAATGAAATGTTTTCTACTAAATATTGAATATTGGTTGTATTGCTTACAGGTGAAATAATAAAATGAAATGCGTAGAATTAGGTTTTGGAGGGTTTTTCGTGGGGCCTATTTGGGTTTGGAGGTGTCTATCAGGTTTCTTACCGTCCAATTGCCCAAATTCTCCTTTCCCTGCAATAAATTTACTTTAAATTCTTGTATCTGAAATGACGTTTTAGTCGCGTTGATAACTTATCTTCGTAATTTACCTGATATTTAAATGACCTTCAGCGCCTGTGACGTCGAGACCCTCTCGACCAATCCGGAACTCTTCCTCTGAGCGAGGCCGTTGAGCAGTGCGAATGAATCAGTGAAAGCGAAAATGAACGGGCGTGGGATCTTACTGCAGCGGCATATTCCCACGCTGCGCCATAAACCAAATCGCCCCTGTGCCTCCGTAGCGCAGAGTTCTTGCCCCGGCTCAAGTCAAGAAGGACACTATTAAGAGCGGGCTTGCTACTGGTGCGAGCAGTGTTCGGGCAATATAAAAATTGTGTTCCCCCTCAAGAATCACTTTCATTTTCCCTGTTCCATTTAAAACCCCATGCGGAAGAGGAAACAATTCTCATTAATCGAAAACAGAATTATTAGGATACACCAATGCGATTGATGAGGCAGGGAATACGTGAGCATTATTTCTCACACCAGATGGAACAGTCCTGCTGCTGACGAGCTCACGCCCCGAAATTCTGGACAAACCCATTTTTTTCTCAAAGGGAAATTGGTTACGAACGCACTATACTTTCCCGTTCATATTGTACAATTTCGGCTTAACAATGAATATATCTATGTCCCTCGGAGAGGTTGCTTTTTTTATGTATTCATAATAAAAATTGCATCCTATTTGCTTTATATGGCAATCGTCATTAGTCGGTGTGATCTTAGGACAAAGGTTAAAATAAATTATGCTCCTCATTGCGTTCATAACATTTCACAATATTCCACAGTTGAGTCACGATTAAAAGTAACGCCTGAGAAATCTAGACTTGACCACGGGAGCGCGTGCGGTGATCCAGTTATGAAATCATAGGGCGACACTCCGCACCATAGTTCCACTTTTCTAATCCATACTACAACCACAGTATGACAGGGCGCGTCCCTTTTCCACCAACCCATCTTCTCGACTCTGACTGGCTACGAGGGTTTCTCTGGAGGTACACAGCGTCGCTTCTGCGCTCTCTCTCTCTCTTCATTCTGCTACTTCCTCTTCGTTTTTTCTCCTCTCCAGCGAGACTGCACACACCGCCTCCAACGACTTTTGTAATGGGCCTTCTATCTGAACCCAATAAAGTGCATTTATACCGCTTATATGAGAAGTAAAACTCCAATTTTTCATTTAGTGTTAATGTCACTCAAGTGTCCCATGATCACGAGCATACTTAGGTTCGGGCACATCGAAATATAGAGCGGAATTAGTTTTTATTGCTCTTATTCGGCAGTAAGCACGCACTTATTAACGAGGGAAATTAGTTTGAGTGTACAAATTTTGCGTTTCACGATTCACCAATTAGAGCCAGTCCCTGCTTGGAATTCTGGAACAGACATTGGGCTTGATTAGAAGAATTTCTCCTAAATCAGGCGGCGCTGGTTCGTCTCTTACACGCCTATTGGTGAGGGCAGTTCTGCAGCCACGTATTGTTTATCGTCCAGCTTCAACACATTACAAAAGCCCAATGGGATCGCCTTGAGGCAGTGAACGGTTACATACCTTCCACGCATCACATCACTGTTGGCTTTACAAAAGAATGTGCAGATCAACACCATCAACGAGCTGGTGCAGCAGCGCCGTGATGCTCACAGACCTAAAGCCAATCTATCGCACGCCACGCAAACGCTGATGTCTTATGCAAATACGCACTCAATTCTTCAACCGCCAGCGCCCACTCTTATTCCCTAGATGTTTGTGCAGCTAAGCGAAAGCAAGCCAAGAGATAGTCGCAGACCACCTTCTATCAACCCGGCATTGTCGCTTGGGCAGAGATTGGAAGAGCAAGAGGCTCACCAGCCTCAAGATTCCATCGCTGTATACGTGGACGCAAGCATCCAGGGCTGCGAATCAAGAACAGCAGTCTACTGCCCTGTAGACGTGACCTTAACCAGACCTCCTTGTTTCAACTGTGGAACCTACTACAACATTTTGGGCTCAGCTCGTTGCAGTTCAAGAAGCTCTCTACTCCGTGACCGTCGCAACTATATGCCTCCTGCGGCCCGCGCTCTCATTCGTACTGACGCCGTGCAAGCAGTTTGGTTGTTCCGACGGGTCAGCTGCTGCCCAGGAATATTTAGGACATCCAACACCTCGCGGCACGTATCCCGCATTTTATACGTATTAAGTGACTTCCCCGAGATCTACTGCCTTCTCAAGCCTATATGCATGATTTAGCGACCCGCCTCGTGACCCTGTAGGATTATTATTGGCTCAACTCTACTTTCATCAAGAAAGGAACACCTCTGGCGCCGCACAGTGCTCTTAACCCTCTGTGTTATCGATAAAACATTACCCTAATTTGTATCTACAATATGCGGAACATTTTAATGGAACTAAAATCAAATTATTAACTTATATGCATACCTTATTATTTACGTCGCCGACATGGCATATACAATTTCTGCACCGTAAGCGCTAACTACCATTTGGCGCTTCTGTATCCCTGTGTTACCCACGGCACTATATTGCTTCCTGATATTCGTATCTGTTATGGTCATTCGTATTTATATTCTTATTTGTATTTATAGATATTTGGCATCTGGATCTTAATATATCAGAACATATGTGGGCATTGTGCGACTCTTAATATGTCTAAGTTCCAGTGAATTGCACAGAATCTATAAATATTTTACAATGCGATACAATTTTCGTGTACCCTTTCAGGAATAAAGATATTTGTTGCGAAACAAGGGAGAATTAAATGAAGGGTTATTACTGATCGAGCTGTGCAATGCAATTATACAACCAATATATGCGCTCAAAGGGGGCACTAAATCCATCCCCTGCAAAACATTATTAATGGTAGAAAATTTTCTTAATATCCTCTATCTCACAGTGGTGATAAATAAGCTATTACCTGCCCTGCTGGGTCATCGGAGGAAAATGTCGTGTGAAAGCTAAACACATGCGTCCACGCAAGACTTGTTTCACTGTTTATAAAGGTGACATCGGGAGAAAAACCAACACAAGCCATTAGCTTGAAACGGCGCTGACAAATGTTCATTGTTGAAGACAACGTCTCGATATGACAACAGTTTACAGTGGGTTAGCAATACGTTGAGAAACTCCAGGCATTGACAGATTCGGTAAGTATGGTTGAAACTAGACTAAGCATCATGTGTATGGATACCGTTTTTAAAGGTCTTCTTCACATGTGCATTTAGCGAAATAATTAAGGGGAAGCTTAAACTTTGCCTAAAAAGTGGGCGTGAGGGCGCGCGATCATTTGTTTCATCTACACTGTTCGGCTACGACGGATTATGGCGCGATGACTCAGCGCTTTTAGTACGATGGACTACGACACAATGACTCATCACTTTCAGCTTTAGTTGTGACGGACAACGACGCGACGGTTCTTCACATTGAATTGCTTAGCTGTATACGACAGACTCCGACGCAACGACTCGGCAGTCTTTAGTTTCCTTTGTTACCTTCATTATTTTTATTTTTACGTTCAGTTTTTTCTTTTATTTCAAAAATGAATTTTTACATTGTCGATAATTAATCAACCAAAAATGGCTTTAGTATTAACCGCCAATTACCCACCACATTTTCCTTCCATTACCTAGCCTTTGGCTGTCAGGCTTTCATTTTTCCTGTCACGTTCTGACCTTTCCGACAACTCACGATAACCCCTGAGCTCAAACTGGGGTTACGGTGAACGCTTTTCGATCGAACGAGCTGAATATGCGTAGCGTAAATGCGACGTAACGAAAAAGACACCCGCCAATATATATATAGCAGTTCCGGTAAGTTACAGTACTGTCTTCCCTTGATTGAAACAACCGCCTTTTAAAACCTCTCAAAAGATTGAAACTACTCGGAAGAATGTCTCTCTGATAGCAGCCATTGTCCCGTAACCAGGCTTTATGAGCCTATTTGAAACTTTCCTTGAGGCAAGCGAAATGAACAGCGCCAGAACGCAGCCACGCGGTTACCGCAATGGTGCTCTTGCGCAGGATCTCCCGTGTCTAGGTCCACCAGTTTCCAGAAGATATATCACCTGGGTCCGCTCATCAGATTTCGAAACATTTGGTAACTGCCGCAATTGACACTGCGAGCTAGTATTCCTTTCTTTTTTTCTCTTATTCTTACAAGCAAACAGCACACACTTGAGGAAACAAATGGGAGTAAAAAGCCACATTATGCGGTTTGACAAAGCTCCCATCAACTACAATTTTTCGCCATGGCGATGCAAGTATCGCAAGAAAGACGGCAAACACTTAAACTATCTTGTACGCAAATTAGCGCAACGTAGAAAAGAAAACCCTATTCAACAAAGAATATCAGAGGAATGTCATAATCTTATCTTTCCGAAGACCTAAATTCGGCAAAAACAAAAGCAAAAATAAAAACACCATTCCTGCTCATTGCCATGTGGCATTGAAGGACATATATGGCATCGGCTGCAGTTTACCTATAGACGTGCAAGAAATGCAGACAGGCACGACTTTGCAGATAGATTTATTATCAATATATGCAATCAAAGCAGCAGTAGGTTTTGAAACAGAAGTCTGTGGAAGATTTGGTGATATAAGGTCACACCCTGAAGGCTTAGACGAACGTCCCTAACCACAATCACGGCGAAATAGGCACTAGAGCAAAGCAAAGCAGCCACAGCGTACTCCACAAACATCAGGCAGCTGCGAGTACAGCAGCTTCTTCTTTCTTTCTAGGACGTTTGTCTAAGAAAAGGCTGAGGCTAAGGCTCGGTCATCTGACTGGCCCTCAGCCCTCTGCTACATGATCAGTAAGCATAGGAAATATAATATTACGGCGCGCTGGCACACAACAGTATCCTTGATCAGAAAATAAAATGGAAAAAATAAAGAAAAAAAAAAACAATAGTGGCATTTGTGTGCAAATGTGTGCAAAATATATATGCAAGTATATATGAATAGCATGAGGACACTTAAGGGGTACAATTTTACGGTGAGTATAACAAACGCGCAAATAAAAAAATATAAAAACAAAAATACACAGTACGAAAACCTACTTCAGAGTGATGAGATATTCTGACATCTTAAACAACAGGTCATGTAAACAAACAGCGCAATCAAATATATACACCAGAGAAACGATTTAATTACAATAACGCACTGGGAAGCAAACTAAGAAACAAACACTGGCCAACAAATCAGCAAAAGCATGCGCAATCAGCAATATTGCTGAGAATATACAATAACACTAAATAAAAGAACTCTCTTGCAGTCTTTCTTAAATGCAGAAAAGGGCTGATAGTAATTCATGGGAATATCTCTTCTGTTGAGCTTTTTGTTTGTTTGTTTTTTTTTAACCCGGAAGGACAGTGTTTGGCGACATAATTTTTTCTGGTTATAGGCACCTTTTTCACGGTACCTGATTGTGTACAAGCTTACTTTGTCTCTAGGAGCGTTGTGCAAACGCTCCCTACGTACCTATTGCAGCAGTTTAATGTAGTAAGTTATCTGCCTTCAGTATACTGTATTTAAGAAAGAGTGGGTAAGTTCTTAGTTTATGTTTAGCATCATGCCAATTTTCTTATATACGCAATACCTACTTCTGTAAAGTAATTAAGCTTTTGTAATTGTAATCAGTTGTTGGGCCTCGAACTAATATACAATAGGTTATTCTTGAATAGAAAAGAGAGTAATACAGGGTTTTCTTCAGCCAAGATGGGATTAAGTGTTGAATTCTGTAAAGACAACCAGTAACTCGTGAGTCGTGACAAATCAGACATAAGGCTATCGATGTGGGTGTTTCATGAAAGATCACTGCTAAACCAAACCTCCAGAAATTTCTGCTCAGGAACCTCCTGCAGCAGGTTACCTTCATATCTGATGATAATAGAAGTGATGAGGTCTCGCTTACTGATGAGTTTGAGGATTACATATTTAGATTTTGCTACAATTGGGCTTATACATTTGTCACCATAGGCCTATACATTTAGGCCTTTGTTACATTTAGGCCTCTGCACCTGGCTTGCAGCCACGTGAAGGACTTTAATAAGTAATCAATAACAGTCTTTCTAGACATACGTTTGTTGCTCCAGTAAAAAATATGTTAGTGTTATCTGCATACATGTTAGCTGAGGGGATCCTAGCATCATGTAGTTATGTCGTTGACGTATATTAAAAACAGTAGAAGTACCAAAATTGATCATTGAAGGACTCCGTGTTGGTATCTCAGCAATACCACACTAACGTCTGCCCTTCGCGGTAATATTTCTCGAAACGATGGTCATCACTAAGTGTGAACAGTATACCAAGACGCCACCACGAGTGGACACCGATTTATTAAGTCCCTTGTCACTGCCAGGGATAGGACCCTCAGCACCGCTACTAGGAACATTATATAACATTATTAGCGTTTACAAATATTTTTCCAAACACGAAACTGGTTTGCACTACATGTGGAATCAGTGCTGCCATAAAAACTGAACAACGGCCGATGAAAGACTGGAGCTCGAACGTTCTTTCTAGAGTACTTACTGCCTTTCGTCTATGCCTACAGCGATGCACTCGACTACTCCTTCGCCTCCTTTGCTTCACTGTATCACATGGTTCCTTATGGGCTTGCTTTTATGTATAAGGTGAAAAATTTATCAGCACACTTGCCCGTCCTGCAAGAGCAGCCCGGATTTCACCGACAGTTTTTGTGACTGTTTTTGAGACTAAAATATTGCGATTGATTAATTGATTGATTGATTGATTGATTGATTGATTGATTGATTGATTGATTGATTGATTGATTGATTTACTAGCTGAGTGACTGAATGAACTAATAAAATTTTCTCTCTCTCCGTCACATCCTGGCACGCGGGTGGAGCTGCGGCTGCCGCGTTTCGCTGAAGGTGAACTTAGAAGAGCTTCGTACACATTATCGTGGACCTTTCCACTGCGTCATCTCATTCTCTCTTACTTCTTTCACCTCCGTACCTTCCCTAATCGCGCGTCTGAGGTGTCTGCCGAAAATTGATCGAGTGATTGTGCCCTTCCCACAAAACCTCTCTTTCCGATGTAGCAGGCAACCGTCATTCCCTTTACTTGTTTTTGTTAGTGATCCCCTCATCTCAGCGATTAGCCGAGCATCGCTGCGAGGAAGATGTTTGGTTTGGTTTGTAGGGTTTAACGTCCCGAAGCGACTCAGGCTATGAGAGACGCCGTAGTGGAGGACTCCGGATATTTCGACCACCTGGGGTTCTTTAACGTGCACTGACATCGCACAGCACACGGACGCCTCTTCGTTTAGCCTCCATCGAAACGCAGCCGCCGCGGTAGACAGCCTGCAACATAAGCCCCGACAAGAGCCACCCATGGCAACGCAAATGTTTTCCTGTCTACCTTCAACTCGCTAAGCTGAGTTACGTTAAGTTCAATCGGAAGAACTTTATTACGCGACGCTCACTGAGGAACTTGAGGTCGTCTCTCACCTGCTTGAGTGCGCATAAAAATCATTATTGGCGCTTTGTGATGCTTATACTTTATCGTTCATAATTTGGTGGATTTTTCATAGTGAATTTGAGGTGCAGCAAGGCACATTTGTTTTTGTTATTGCGACAATTAAACTGGAAGGTTACTATTTCTGATAACTAGAAAGGGACCTGTGACAACGAACACGGTGCAGGCTTACAAATTGCGAGGATGCCAATTTCATTTCATTTCATTTTTATTTCCTTAAAGACCCCTTTCGAGGGGCATTACATAAGGGGTGGATTCAAATTTTGGATGAGATGGTACAAAGTCATGTGTTATGACGATAAATAGCTGTAGACTTTTCGTGCGAAGATTATTGGACAGGTTGTTGTTACAATCTCTTCGGGAAGGCCATTCCAGTCCTCAGCAGCGCGTGAAAACAATGAGTTTGCGAAGGTGACGGTTCGTGCACATGGACGGCTGATTAGTTGCAACTCGGCGACTGCTTCATATTGCATGCATATCTCGCTTTGTGATAAGGTCTGGCAACACACAAGGCCAAGTGGATCGCGATAAAAAGGATTATAGAAACAAGACGATTTCATTAACCCAGTCCACGGAATTCCTGGTACCAAGCACTCAGGCTACGGGCAAACCCTACGTGACGCGCTAAGTGAAAACAAAACAAGGGAGCTCGGGGAGCCACTCTCAGGCGTCGCCCTACTGCACAGTACGATACAGACGACCGCATTTCGTCCCCATACCCGCCTCGGCAGAGAGCGGCTGGGGAAAGTGTCATCGACGTGACTGGACTGACCACCGCGGCCATTGGGACGTTACGAACGATAGCAACAAAGACTCTCTCGGACACACATTTACTCAAGAGGCTCAAAAAGTACGGGCAGCCTGCTTCCGCGCTCCCCTCAAGCAACACTCTTGTATCACTGCTAGCTTTCTTTTTATCATTTTCTTTTGCTTCGTTTTTCTCGCCTTTTTGGGCTTTCATATTACATACATACACTGTAGTTGGCAAATTCGGCCCCCTATGTTGCCAGATTGTTCTGGAGCGGCCGCAGCCACAGGGCCGAATAGAGATGCGGCGTTTCGGGTAGCGCAGCGGATCATGCCCGCATCTGTGAAGGCTACGTCGGCGACTGCAAGTTTGTACAAATTGGCCGGGCGTGCATCGAATGCCGATTCGCCTCACCCCGGCAGCCTGGCGCTGGCCAGCGTTTCCTAGTATAGAAAGTGATGCGTGTACAGTGTCTTCGGGTTGTACTTCGGGAATCCAACCGTTTTCTTGTGCTCTTCAAGGGAAAGCTTGGTTTTTCTTGTTCATTTTTTTTTTTTGTGTGTGTGTGGTGCTTTCACTATCCGGCTCTTTTTATCTTCTTCTTTCAAGCACATTTTGGAGCTTTTGCCGTGTGTCATTTCTTCTCTGGCGCTTCTTCAACGCGTTCCCTGCATGCTCATTACTCATGTGTTCTAAGACCCTATAGTTCATCTGTTTTTTTTTTTTTTTTTAATTTAACCTAGGTGTGTTGTCCATTATGGATAGCATGACTAAGTGCAAATAAGTCATGTGGCTCTTTGCTTCTGAACAGTTCATGCGACCCAATATTTTTATCATTTTCGCTAACCCAAGACCACCATGACGGAGGCCCATTCACGGGAGAGGAGGGGAAGGCTGAAGATATAGGGATTGCATTTGTAGAGCAAATACAACAAATCAGGAGAGTGGGTGCAAGATCTGTATTGACCACAACTAACCAGTGTGCTAGCTGGCAGCAATATGATAATTATATATCAGTCATTGCAATACATGCAAACCAGAATGATCTAGTTTTTTTCAAAGTGGAAGTTTAGTGTAGGCACCAATGTTTAAATGACAGTGAGGACATCATTATTTGCAAGAATCGAATTCATGAACCGGTATTTGCGATTTCGAGTTCGAATTTTTAACGGACATCCCAGGAAAAACGTTTTGATTGGATGAGGCCAAGTTTTGCGTGAGTTTTCATTTGTGCTCGAAATCGGTCCTAGAGTAGTTAGATCGTGCACCGAGATGAGGGAAGTGCCATAAGATTCCCTTCCCCAATATTGCACAGTCGTAAAGACCGCCTGCAATCAGGAGCTCACTTTCTGTGCTCGTGAAAAGCTTCAGGGACAAAACAAAGACTTCTACCTTTTATCGGTTAGCGCGAGAATGAAACGATGTTACCCGCTGTTTTGTTGCGAAAGCAACACTACGACAGCCAAGCGAGACCTCCGATGGCCGCAGCTACGTCGTAAAGAGGTGTAGCTACTAGAAGAAGAAGAAAAGGAAGAGAGCGAAGAAGAAAAGAGAAAAAGGAAGAAG
The DNA here is from genome assembly GCF_055883805.1 of Amblyomma maculatum. Lineage (NCBI taxonomy): Eukaryota > Metazoa > Arthropoda > Arachnida > Ixodida > Ixodidae > Amblyomma > Amblyomma maculatum. The sequence continues at coordinate 148,721,452 of NC_139345.1, read as the reverse complement.
AAGAGGAGGAGAAGAAGAAATAGAAGTAGAAAAAAAAAGACAAGAACGCTCGGTCACCCGCAGCTAATGCTTCCGCTTCACATTCGGTTCAGCAGCATTGAACCATTCTAAGTTTTAGACATATTTCGGTGAAACGGAGAGTCCACAGGCCCACGGCAGAAGTAGCATCCTCAAGAACCCGACGAGAAGTTGTTGTTTCTTTTCTTTTTTTTTTTTGATCAGAAAGTGCATGTCCGGTACATCCCATCAGTACGTACAGTTGTTCTGGCCTTATTCCCTTGCTAAACATCGTGCTCTACCTTCAGATTTCTAGTGATGAGAAGTTCCTATAGCACAAAGCGATTCGGGCTTACTGATTTGAGACAAGGGACAATGCGCGACCTCTTTGCGACTTTGTGATTAAAGCAGCTTTTCGGCCATAGGGACGCGGCACATGACCATAGGTTCAGAATACGAGACTCGAATCTATTGTTAGAAGGATTTAGACAGCATTGCGGTTGCGACAGATGCTCTTTTTTGCTACTCTTTTATACTCATGGCGTGGAGAATCGATTGTATCTGTTACACAATTCTCCTTCACGTGTTGTTGGACGGTACACCATCGCTCCTGTCGCGTGGCGTTCCTTGGAGTGCGTGTTTAAGTGTGGGATTGTAAATGGCAGTAACGCTAGACAAGAACACATCTCGCGGAGTTTCACGGAATATGACCGATCTCTCGCACAACTCTCGCGCACGGGATTTCGTTCTCTGTGCCGCTAAAGGCGTTCGCCTTAAAACAGTCTCAGGGCAGTAACTAGTTTGTTTCAGGATATTAAAACGTCGTATTAATTGCAGTCAGGTCACAACCTTACTTAAACATCATCGGGACCTTTAATTCTTAAAGTGAATCGATTGTGCGGTAAAGATAACTTGAACAATTAGTCAGGATTCAAACCCCTAGGTATACAAGTAAGCCACGATAACGCTACAGACTATGCAGCTTTATAGCGCGGTTTGGTTAAAGCTCGCTGATGATAGGTATTGCATTCGGCCTTTCATATATTGATTTTGATAGCGAAATACGAAGAAGTATCTGCGTCTGCAACAGGAATCACAAACGCGATTCATTACCGCTATCGCATCATATCATTAAAGGCGAAGCTTGGCAGGCTCTGTGCTTTTCCATGAAGCTAACTTTCTCTACAGGCATACGAAGTACCTGCTAGTCTTGGCCATCGGTATTTTGCCGAGGCTCAGTTTATCCGAAATTATTCTAACGTTCATCGAGAGGGTAACATATTTTAGTCATTGAAAAAAAAGGATACATCTCGCAGCTGCTCTCGCACCATTTCTGCTAGTCGCCGGAATTATATTTCTGCTCTTGAAATTTCTCCGTTCCCGCCGCCCTGCATTCCTCCGCGTCCCGGCTCGTCGCGCCTCAGCGGCACGCCGTCCTCGCCGAACGCAAGCAGGGCGCATGAGGGCCACAGCGAACCGCTCAGCTTCATGGTTGGCGCCGCACCAGCGGCCCTAACCCGATCGGAGACTACGCGACAAGAATTCCCCGGACCATTTCACGCGGACAAAGAGTAAGGCCACGAGGCAGAGGCCACGCGGCATGTGTGCGATCTGCCTTGTTTTGATGCGATTATTTGCTTGATATTACAAGGAGTTTATGATAATTTCTACCACAAAAAATACCGTTAATGTTTTCCCTTCCCTTGTGATCGTTTCTTTCCTTTTTTCTGGCTGGGGTTTGTCTCCTTTCCCATCAACATATTATCCATACTCACCATATTTTCCCTTTCATGATATGCCTCTCTCTCTCTCTCTCTCTCTCTCTCTCTCTCTCTCTCTCTCTCTCTCTCTCTCTCTCTCTCTCTCTCTCTCTCTTTCCACGCGAATTTCGCTCAGAGCGAATTTGAGGGCTGAATTTTAAGGCCTTTTGTATGTGCTTATGCCTGCTGGCCTACAGCACGTCACTCCTAGCCGTCTGTTTCACTTCTCTATCCACTTTCTTTGCCGCGCTCCTCAAGTGTGGAGAAGAGCGCTCTTTTCAACTTTGAAGGCGCCGACGCTTCCCCAACTTTCCTGTCTTCCCTCATTTTCCGCTGACTTGAGCCATTGTTGAAGCACCAGATTGCAATTAAAACGATGGGCGATTTATAGGAAGGAAATGTTCTGTGCCGGCGAAGGAGGGAGAGAGGGAGCCAGGAGTGGAATATGAGTTTCTTCTCTTTCGGGATGCTTGTTGAATTTTTTTCGGGAATCATCAGCAGACCTCCTCCCTATTCTTGTGACCCTCGTAGTCATTTCCCATTTCTCTTCGTTCGGTCGTTTCACGCAGCTAACGCGCGTTTTAATTTTCTGGGTTTTTGTTTCGTGCAGCCGTTCTTCCGTTTTTTTTTTTTTTTTCTCATCTTTTAGCGGGCTGCAGTCAACCAACTCTTTGTCCATGCGTCATCAAAATTTTATCATAGCGAACAGACCACTAAAGGCGACATGCTTCTTACTTCGACTCAAGATGTTAAAAGGAAAAGTGGCGAATTGATACAATATTGGGGGGCCTTCCTATTCCTCGCCCGATGCTCGCCATGTTAGGTCAGCAGGAAACGAACGGCAAGACCGCGCCTGCGCCCTGGCCGTCATGACTGTTATGCGTGGCGAGGCGAAGAAATCTTGTCATGCGAAAAAAGAAAATAAGTCGCGTCCTCCCTCGACGGCATCGCTACAGTGGCATCGCCATCGGGGCGTCGGGCACGAGAAGGAGAGAGCGCGCGAGACGAGCCATGGGAAAGGGCCGCAAGCACGGCCGCGCGTGAACGAGTGCCATCTCGGTGGTTTGGCTTCCTTGCACGCTTCGATTCGTACGGCGTCTTTGAAACTTCGCGAAAGAGCGAATGATAGCGTTCGCCGGCCCTCAAGTTTTCTCATCCATAATTGCTGAGCGGTTCTTCCCATTTATTACCTTTTTTTTTTCCTCCAGTGCCATCATAAGGCCGCATAAAGAACGATTCGAGAGACGGCGCACATTTTGGTGAGGCAAGGGTTGGGGGTTCAGAAATGGCCCTCCGATACATTTGGCAAGAAAACAGAAGGAAAGACCAGCTGTAAGAAAGAGCCGCAGGAAACCGCCCGTTTAGAGAAGGCATGATTCGCGAGGGAGTCCTTCTGCGCGGCCAGATTGGAGCTTCGCGTGTTTAGCGGAGCAGAAAGCATTTAGTCTCCGGCTGCCGTTACAAGCAAATGCGCAAGGAGCCCTAACTCTTCATTTTTGTGTATATTTGTTTTTTTTTATATATACATATAATTCTTCTTTGTGTGTGTGCGCATGCGGCTTTTTTTTCGCGCCGGGAGAACGCTGCTTTGGCCTTGCATCCTGAAGCATGATCCCGATCATCGTCTGTCTGCCGGGCACGCCTTAGCAGCCATGAGAGGTCGCGCTTCACGGAGCTATACTCGCGAGCCCCGAGCACCCAAGCAGTCGCGCATACATGTTATCTTGGGGACCTGCCGCGCGGTGCGAAAGGGTTTTCGGGGGCGCGGTTCCTGCCAAACGGTCTCGCTCGACAAAAGGCTCTGTTGCCCCAACTTTCTCAACTTTGCCCTCGCGTTTTTCAGGAAGGCACATCGACTCGTTACGACACGCATGATTTCATCCGCATTTGGGTTTATATTTTTATTTTCGGGATGCCGGGTTTTCAGCTGAGAACCCGAGTCTATATTTGTAGTTGTGTGGCGTGGAAAGGAATCACGCGCGCTACAACTTGAGGTCACAGTGAAGTCATGTACTTCGAAATAAACCGATGCCGAAATATGACGCCTTAGCAGCCATGAGAGGTCGCGCTTCACGGAGCTATACTCGCGAGCCCCGAGCACCCAAGCAGTCGCGCATACATGTTATCTTGGGGACATTTTTCTAAACGGGGAATATTTCTAAACTTGAATGACATCAAAAAGCCTTCGCCTTGCAGCGATTACTTGTCTTTCTTGCGGAAGTATGCGAAATGGCTTTAAAATCAAAGAGATTAATAGCGAAACTAACAATATATACTAGGTAATTGGAATCGATGAGAGTACGTAGTATAGATGGGCTTCTTTCACCAGCGCGAGTATAATAACGTTGCATTCTAGTACCTTGTCCATATGGCTACTGCACTGTGGTTTTATAGACTCGGAACACAAATCCACGACAAGAAAATGCTTCGCCAGGCTGAACACAACTCTTTCCTGCATCGCTGATTTTCGATTGTCAGCAACCATTGCGATGCTCAGGCGTAAAGGGTTCCGAAATATCCGCGAGCGTCGGAAAGGTTATGAGGTAGGATTGGAGTTTCGCTTGCCCAGGTTTCGTGAGATATATGACCTCTATGGCGCAGCAAATTGATCTCTTTTGGTTCTTCCTGTCATGGACGAATTCGGTTGAAAACCAAGCTCGGGTGCGGCTCTCCTGTCAGAAAGCATTCTTAGTACGCGGTCCATGCAGTTGCGAACAGCGAAGTGCGTTACGGTATCTGAAGTCCGGAGCCCTTACCCGAAGTCCATCATTGCCATGTGATGCGAGGAAAACGACTCACTCGCCATCGGAATCCCTGAAGCAAACATCAAAAAGAAAAAAAAAAGTGCGCAAAAAGTTGGACGAGGCTTAAAAAAAGACGGAGGCGAGGTTCGCCGCTAACGAAGGGCACTTCAGGCGGCGGCATAGTGGGCAAACACGCGCGTTCGCAACGAGTCGTCACCGCCAAGCACCGCGCCCACTGCAGGGTCTGGTCCATTAGCCGCTTTCCGGCGCTGCGCTCGCCGCGGGTCTTCCTCGGGTGGAGGCTCGGACGAAACCGACGATGAGCTGCAGCCGTCGTAACATCGCTGGGCTTCTAGCTGTGTCTAGGAGCACGGAAATCACGCGCGGCGTTGCCACAGGAACGCGGGAATGCCACCGAGAGGGGGCTGTACGGAGACACCCGAGTGCCCTGCCGACCCGGAAACCGCATTTGCAGTTTGATATTTTCCAGAAGTCATTCATAGCTGTTCTTTTTTGTGGCATTCTACGAAAACCACTGGTTTGTGTACTCCCCGATTCGGAGCTGCAGACTACGCGTGCACTGTTCAGCGGGAGCTTGTACTGCTGATGCCCAAATATTCTCCTTTGGTAAAAAGGAACACCCTCAAAATCGGCACAGTTTTTCTTTGTTTTCTGAAAGTTTCTCTGAGAAGAAATTAAATCACTCTTCGTCATTGAGATGTTTGAGAATGTTTGCATTCACATCGCACCACTCTGAAGTGGCATTTATCGCATGCGGGAGAGACATATCTTACCGAATGGTGTTGTGGCAGCGATGCGTGCACACGATTGTAGCGACATCTATTGTCCAGTTAACATGAAAATATGTGTTTCGGTATTGGGCTGCAGGAAGCACCATGTTATGACTTGTTAAATCAACTTCACCTTGTACTCTTGTTGTTTGTCGGGGATATGAGTAATGTAGTAGATGTCTGTTACTGCATCATAACAATCCAATCGGTTTATGTTAACGTTCGAGTAACAGTCTCTAGTGCCCTCTGATTAGGCAATGAGGGAACGGGAAAAAGAAAATTAGAGGGTCTCTTAGATGTCTCTTACGAGGAGAACGGCGAAAGCCAACCCTTCCTCTCCTATCCTTTGTCTCTCATTGTTTGCCTTTTATCGGCGTTCGTTGCAGTGATACATATAATTATATTTGGTTTACAAGAAAGCAAAGGCGCAGTATCGCTCCGGTCGCGTGGCGTTCCTTGGCGCGCGTACAAGTGTGGCATTGCAGACGGCAGGAAGGCTGTAGACAAGAACTAATCTCGTGGAATCTCGCGGAATATCGCAGATCTCGCACACAAATATCGCGCACAACTCTTGCGCCCGGGATTTCGTTCCATAAGTCTAAAAAGGCGTTCTTTTTATAATAAATAACCGGTCCGAAAGCTTTACCATCAGCTGCCTCATTAGAATGCAACATGGAGATAGTTCTGACTGCCATGAAAACTACTATGGGCTGTTCTTGAGACTTGGGACCGCTGTCGTTATCAGTTCTCTGCTCTAGACAAATTTGATGCCTGGCGTTTTTCTACACTGACATCGTTCTTGCAATGCATGCAGCATTGAGAAGGCAGGAGAATTCTCGCCCGTAGTGATGGAACGGTTGTTCGGTATTCTCGACTGTCTATTGTCAGGACAACTGTTAGATCACCTTGTATGTAGCCCCTCGTGCTTCAGCCCAGTATTTAGCATCCATCTGCTAGTCAAGCTAGGCAAGTATCCAATAAGGATTCCAACCGACGACATATGTGTACCTTCAACTGTATGCCTTTATTGCCTTTAATTATATTTTAGATGCCCACCGAGGAGAGATAAAAATAGTGCGTCTTGCTTTCCCCAGAAAGGTGGTTCAGATGATCGACTATACTGTAAAATAATAATAATAATAATAATAATAATAATAATAATAATAATAATAATAATAATAATAATAATAATAATAATAATAATAATAATAATAAAAAACTCGTTCACAGGAAAGGTAAGGCAAAGTATCTGTCCCGCTTTGTACCGTGGACACCTTACCCGCGCCTTAGAGGATTTTTGTAATTGGTTCACAGGAAGGGAAAGGCGCAGTTATCTGTCACACTTGTTTCTGTGGACTCCTGAACCGCGCCGTAAGAGAAGGGAGGAAAGTGGGAGTGAAAGTGAATAGAGTGGAAGGCTACGGAGTAATTTTGACCGCCTGGGGATCTTTAACGTGCACTGACATCACACAGCATACGGACACCTCCGTTTCGCCTCCATCGAAACGCAGCCGCCGGTGGTCGGGATCGAACCCGGGTACAGTGCACTCCGGCACAGTAGTCGAAATAGGGTGAAAAAGGGCAGCCCTACATTGCGGCACCTCTTTCTCTCTTTCCACTCGGTCTACCACATTCGTCTCTTCCTTTAAGGTGCGGTTTAGGAATCCACGGAAAGTGTGACAAATCAGCGCATTTCCTTTTCTGTCGACCAATTATTATCCTTTTTTTTTTTTCTGGCGCCGCCTTACAGCTAGCCATAAGATTCAGCACGCTTAGAAGGAAATTATTTAAATTTCAATGCTGTCTGGTTTGGCTTACGGGTTTTAACAACCCAAAGCGACTCAGGCTATATGAGAGACGCCGTAGTGGAGGGCTCCGCAAATTTCGACCGCTTGAGGTACTTTAATGTGCATTAACGTCGCACAGCATAAGGGCGCCTTGGTTTTCGCCTCCAACGAAAAATGGCCGCAGCGGCCGGTATTCGGTCCCACATCCTTGGTTACAGCAATGCCGAGTGCTACATTATTAGCCCTGCTGAGGTAGCGCAGTGGAGGGCACTTGGCATTGCTGTAACCAAGAATGTGGGATCGAATACCGGCCTCTGCGGCCACTTTTCGATGGAGATGAAAAGCAAGGCGCCCGTATGCTGTGCGATGTCAATGCACATTAAAGTACATCAAATGGTCGAAATTCCCACTATATAACTTCTCAGAGTGGTCGATGGCGTGATCAACTACAAATTCCCGAGATCGAGCGGCGATGCTTTGCATGATTAAAACACGCGATAGGTAGATTGAAAACTTTATTGATTAGCCTTAAATCCTATAGGGCTGGTCTAGCTCTTGATTCCGGGTGCTGTCCAACAGCCCACTAGGTGCGGCGATCTGTCCAGCCCACTCTACCAGCCGCCTTTGTGAGGCTGGTTCGGAACTGGAGACCGCGATCTCCCAACCCTAAATCCCTGAGGTTCCAGAGAGGTGCTTTGAATTCTAGGCAGAGATAAAAGTTGGTCGAAGTTGGCTCTCGGAACTTCACAAACCTCTAGAGCATTCGGGTTTGTAATGGCCTAGATGGATAAGGGTTAACAAAGCCGGTGAAGGGAATGTGCGAGCCAGGAGCTGTCTCCGGGTAGTTTGTTGTTCCTTCCAGAAGATGTGTGGTGGGGGATAGACGAGTCTTTGCTTCCTTCAGTGGAGCGTAATGTCAGGATAGGTGATGAGCCGGATCCCTATAGCGCTACCCTGGTCTAAGGTGTTCCCTGCTCGGTTGACGTGCGCTCGAGCAAGCCAGTAGGGCGCTTCGTTGACATGGTTACGTACGTGGGCTGGCACCCAAACTTTGATTTGGTCGTAGTTCTGTGGAGCGAGGATTGACATTCTCTCGGGTAGCAGAATGAATCTGTCGACCCATGCAAAATTCGTGATTGTGGTTTTAGAGTCGCTCAGAATGAGTGTGCCAGTGGAGAAAGAAATGGCAAGCGCTATATGGCTGCTTCTTGGGCTTCCAGTGATGTTGTTGTCTAGATCGAGCACGAGGTTATGTGTTTGAGGTCATGAGATGCTACACTGATGGCGTAGGCCGAAATGTGTCTGTACTCGGCCGCGTCTACGTGGACCGCCTCTTTGTCATTTGCATGAGCTTTATGTAAAGTCTTGGCACGAGCTTCACGTCTCGCCTAGTTATGAACTGTGGGTACGGTATTTGGCAGGGGTGAACTATAAGTTTGTCACTGATATGTGTTGGGATGACGCGACTGTTTTTTGAGGGTGGACTTGCTGGCTGAATTTTCAGCGAGGCAAGAATGTGTGTACGTGTATTTGTGGAAGAGAATCTGTCTATCTGAGCCGTGCGGTGAGCTTCAGTTCTTGTAGTGTATTGTGTAGCCTATACTCATATGCGGAGGAGATGTAATGCCGAAACTCGTTGTGGGAGATTTTAGGCTGACTTATGCCTGCCTTATCAGTGCATCTATTTTTTTATTAATTTTATTTGGAAGTTCTGCCGTCTCGGAAGACCAAGAAAGGAATGGAATATACAGAAACAATGCAGGTCAGCTTTTCAAAAAAAAAAAAGAAACATACTTGAAACGGGCGTTTAATTGATTTAACAAAAGAAAAAAAAAAAGGGATCACACAGCAGAAAATTCAGGCCAGTAAATGAATGCCTTGCAAGAGCACAAAATATAACATTACACAAAAATAGGAGATGTAAAAAAACAGCAGAAAAGTAAAAGCATCACAACTGTAATGCGTTTGTTCCGTCTCCTCGTCTGCCTTCGTGAGGTAGAAGAAGGGAATCGAGTAAACCACCCGACTAATCACGAAGGCCTGCACCAGCCGCCTTACTCCACGTTCAGCAATGCCTAGATGCTTGTTGGATATTTATCTCATCAGTCGCATGACACGGGAAAAAACTTACTAGCTCACTAGGTTGGCAAATACGTTGTTTCTAACGCACGCACGCACATACATACATACATACATACATACATACATACATACATACATACATACATACATACATACATACATACATACATACATACATACATACATACATACATACATACATACATACATACATACATACATACATACATACATACATACATACATACATACATACATACATACATACATACATACGTACGTACATACATACATACATACGTACATACATACATACATACATACATACATACATACATACATACATACATACATACATACATACATACATACATACATACATACATACATACATACATACATACATACGTACGTACGTACGTACGTACGTACGTACATACGTACATACATACATACATACATACATACATACATACATACATACATACATACATACATACATACATACATACATACATACATACATACATACATACATACATACATACATACATACATACATACATACATACATACATACATACATACATACATACATACATACATACATACATACATACTATACAAAGACCTATAAAGCCCATCAAGTGTTTCTAAGACTATTCGCTTTCCAAACTTCGCGGCAATGGTTTGTTTCATTTCCTGATGGAACCTTGCCCACTTTACAGCAGTACATCACGCTATAATTTTCTTCTGCGTCTTCGAACATCTCATTTTCCTCTTTTCCTGAACAGCGTTGCATTCGCGAGCAGGGGGGCGTTCCCGCCCTGTCGTTGGCCTAATGCAAATTAGAAATTAATGACCTGGCTCATCATTACCTCAAAGGCTCCTCGAAACGAGCTCGAGGCCACTCAAGCGCTGCTCACGCCGTTTCGTATGCTTTGGAGCTCCTTTTTGGAGAGGTATTGCATTTTTTTCGCGCGCACATTTCGCGAATATATGCATACGTGCATTTAAGGGCGTTGGTATATTCATTCGAGTTTGTTTCAATGTGCAGCGCCATTTTTTTTTCGCCGGTTATTAACTTTAAAATGTGGAATTTTCGAAGAAGTAACCGGTGAAGGCGAAACAAAGCAAGCACCGCCACAGATGGTTTTCAAGCAACCAGCAAAACTAAACAGATATACACTGCTCGCTAGAATTGTACGGAAGATTAGGGAAGCGCCCCCTTCGTATATCGTGTCTGCATGGCGGTTGAAAGAGGCGTTTCTTCGAAAGCCTAAGAATTTCCAGATGGAACCGAGGGAGGGAAGCTAGCCGCGTCTATATGTGTTACTGGCTCTTTCATATTTTTGTCTTTAAACTCTGGCTTTCTTTTCAAATATTTATCTGCACTACGTCGTCACGCAATAATAGCTCCAAAATTTATATTACACCCGCTGCGTTTCCACCTCAGGGGAGAAGACAGCAAGTCTTGACGCGCTATGCCCGTCAACGCTTGTGAGCACGCATAAATGTATTATATAGGTACGCGCATCGCACGTGATAACATTCCTACATATGCAGCGAACCAACCGCACACAAACCGTGCGCTCTATACGGCGCCTCTCGGGTCCCGCACCACCTCTGGTGGGGCACTGAGGAGACCGCGGAGATATTTAAGAAGAAGGTGGCAGTTAATAAGTGCCGCACATACCACAACAGCAGACCTGCCGCTGTCCAAAATGACGGAACTCTCAACAAACGAAAGAAAAATAATATAAAACAGGCATGTTTTATATGAAGCATACAGGCCGAGCAACGAGAAAAAAAAAATTTAAAGCAATAACAGATACGAAGGGGAATTAAGGTCAAGCTGTCTTTCCCTGGTGGTTCACCCAAAATATATATACGCGGCGGTTGGGGAGAATAGGAGGTGGGAGAAGCTCGCCTGTCGCGTTGCGGTGCCGGAATTTCCCAATTTCCCGCGCGGATGCGGTTTAGGTATACGCATATATGGAGAAGGGTGCGCGCATATAGGCGTGTTCGTATGAACATGCTGCTCGCTTGCAAGAAATTTTTCTGCGATCTTCGCGACCGCATGCGCGCGGTTCGGGCGCACATGTGTGTGAAGACGGGGAGGAGAAGGAGAATTACAGTCAGGCCAGCGACAGAGTTCCGGCTTTAATTTGCAGCGTGACTAATAGCGCGTCCTTCGTGCGCTGAAACCACTTTTCGCGCGTCGACGCTCCGCCCTCCACTTGAGCGGTGCCCGGGTCCGCTGGGTGCGGTAGAAACTCGGTGGGAGAAAATGCGGCAGAGCTGAACCCACATCTACCAGCCGTTCTATTTCTTTCTGTATAAAGGTTTCAACGCGCTTCATGTGATGCCTTCTCTATTTAAACCTCTTCATTTCATTCCTCGGCTTTTTTTCTTATGACGCGGCCTTTCGTGGATTTTGTCTATTTGATTCCGCGCGCACTGTTGTGCTAAAAAAAAGGGGAGGAGGGAGCACACTAGGAATGGTAATAAAAATAAAGGTTGGATACCATTCGAGTGACACCAGCAGAGAATGTGCGGGGAAGGGGGGGGGGGGGGGGGGTGACAAGGATTTGGCAGAAGTACCGGCATGGCACGGAAATCATTCCAAACTATTTCCCGAAAGTCGAGTCTCTTCTTTGACTAATCACAAGGGAACACAGCATATGAAGATAATCATACGAATGATAGCAAATATGCATTTCTTCTTATTTGTATTGTTGTTTGTGCAAACGGTTGAACGAGGATAGAAAGAAGAAAAGAGGCTGTCAAAAGAAGCACAGAAATAAGTTTGTTCCCTGTTGCATTGGCGTTGTTTATAAGGTTCCGACGCCATATGGTCGGTTTTACATCGGTGAGACTGAGATCAATGACCGATTACGGGAAAATACAAAGGATATGGAGAACAGGTCACACAAAAACCATTTGGCTATGCATTGTGCAGAGTGTGAAGATTGTGAAGTTGATTTCATTCGGACCGTTATCATCGCCGGGTATGAAGAAGAGACCATGATGCTCATTTACGAAGGGAACAGTGTAAAAAAAAAAAGCTAGGTCGCCTGTGCGTCAGAAACCCGTCGATAGCTCCATCTGCAAAAGAATGCGCGTACCTTGGTCTGTGTTGATGGGTTTTTTAATCGCGTGTGTGGTAATGAGATTTCTTTTTCCTTGTTTTTTTCACTGTTCTGGTTTTCCTTATATACTGCCTCATTGGAAGCAATAAATCATAAGGTTGCTAGTCCGCGCATGTGTTTTGTCTGCTCTCCTGTTCCATCGAAGTAGCGCCATTTCTTTCCATTCGTGCCATTCGTCACTTGGCAGTTTACACAGACCACGACTAGATTCTCCGCTTCCTTGTGTGCGGCCATGAACATATGTCTACCATGGATACAATTTTTGCCTAGCACCCCGATGATTCAGAGACCTCTCTACTTTTCTAAGGACACACGTATATGCCAAAGAATGCCGACAATAGGCGCTCTTATTCATGCACGCAGAACAAGGCTCACCAAAAGCTCAGTCGAGACCCTTCGGACCCAACCCTTTCATATCCCTCCGGCACACCCGTTCGGCTCTGGGTATCTTCCGTCACTCTCAGCCCCGCAACGAAATTTCGCTCTCGTTATCACGGATCTTACCGCACTCTGGAAAGATCTCCCGTGAATTACATAGTGGAGCCCTTGGAATCATCTGGGACTATCGTCGTCGCAGCCGAGAAACTGTACACATCAACCGCCTCAAGCCCTATTATTACCCACCCACCCTTTTCTCACAGTGAGTCGCCAGGATCGCTCCTTTCTCGGCAGGACTATAAACGTAATGAATGCAACTGACAGCAGCTCAGGCGACACATCGAAAAATTTGACGAGGCCTGGAGCCTGATTTACACTTAAGAGCTGGTACGAGCGAGGCGGTACTTAATCATCGCCTATCGGCCTGAAGTTCGAATAAACATCTTGCAAATGTAATGAAATTTTTTTCCATCTGGTAATTTAGTAATTGAGTGCATTACTTTAGGGCAGTTTTTTCGCAGCCAAAGTAATTAATTCATTTCGGAGATACATTCACTAAAGCGAAAAATTTCTTTCAAAAGACAATTTTGAGAGTGAGGCGAGAGCAGCAAAGACTCACGGCAAGCCTGGGCCTGTGTAACGGATCGAGGAAGAGAGACCGAATTGGGTAGAACTCTTCGTCTGAGACCTGCAGTGTTCTGTGAAGCCGAGTCATTTACTGCTTTTATCCTATCGATAGTCGCAACCATTCTCCAAATAGCAAGATTTAACGCATCAAGGAGCTGCCGAAGGAGCGGATGGAGTAAGATAGTCGGAGTTCAAAACAGATCGCGGCCTTCAGCGCTAAGAAAGTGACGAGCGTTTGACTATTCTTCTCCTGGTGTTGTTTTATTGCGGTTGCCTTATCTTTGTAATGACGCGTGCTCTAGGAAAGGGGAAATAGTTGTCTGGACAGAATTCGGCCGGAAGATGAAATAATGCATGCGCCATGTCTGGAGATACGTTGCTGTTTTGTTTGCTAGCACGTCGTTTTTGTATGGACGAAAAGTAAGCTAAAAAGAGATTTAAAAGTGATAGCATTACTCAGCAGAAGTAACTATAATATAATGACATTGTTTTTGGAGCAGAAATATGTCATGTAATTTAATTATCTTTTACGATTTTCAGCAAAGTAATTGGTAATGTAATTTAATTCCTTCTTTAAATTAATCCTCTTGTATGCCTATCATTATCTGTCAAACCACATTTAAGAAGCACATGGTTCTTGTAACATGCCTTCTCGCTGGTGGACCTTGTTGGACTCGCCGGTGGACTCGCTGTGAAGCCTTGCCGCACCACGACGCTCAACTTTTTACATTCATTAAATATCACACGTAATAATTATTCTGGAATTTTTTCGCTTGATTCGTCTGCTGCGGGTTAGTTTTCCCCATCAGAGAACGTGCTCAAAAGCTTTTCCTAATTGCATTCGCATTCCCTTTATGCTATATAGAATTTCAAATTACCTCACTTGAGCGAAGACGAGAACTGCTAGAACATGTTAAGATCCGCACTTTAATTAACTTAAAGAAGCGCAGTTAAGAGCCGTTATTATCTTTCTAAGGCGCGCGACAAATTATAAGCATGTGAGACGGGTTGCTATTGCTACATGCCTGCATTTCTAAATATTTACGCCAAATACATATTACAAAATCTGAAAGTCTTGCCTCCTCTGACGCGTTTTTTATTAAAGATAATATATGATTCGCAATACCCTGTTGGACTTTCAGTGCTAACAGCATGGAATACTTATGAAGAGCTATAGGAACAGATTCCACCCGCAAAAAATGCGGCGCACTGATTCTTAGCCAACAATGGACGTTATCCGGCTGGCTATATGGGAGGACGTTTGAACAAAAGTAACATATATTGCGGCTAGCACTGCAGCTTGCTAGGTTCGGTTGTGTTTTTCTTGCGAATATAATCTTGTCTCCGTGCTAACCGAAGTACTCCCATGTCCTGGTCAAATCCTGATCTAACCGGATAAACTGCAATGCAGTAATAAATATACACTCCGATTGTTAACTGCAGGGCGTCGGTATTTTTCGTCGCCAAGAAAACATTCTGGGGTATTTGGGTTCAAAAAAATTGATTTGGGGCTAGTTGTGGCCGTACAAACCTATATGGTGTCAATACCCTCCACGGGGGCTGCGAAACATATGGCGTCTTTAGCGAAACAGGAGTTCTTGAGTAGAGTTTGGTTTCATGCGTGAAAATTCATGTTTGGTTTATATGTGCAAGAACCCCTTTAGTCACATACTTCAGTTCGTCTAAAAATAAAACATTTCCTCAATTTCGTACGATCCCAAATATGATTTAAGCAAACCTGGAAGTTCTCGGCCGGTCTAGCCCGCATGCGATAATCCAACTCTTCTTGTGCGCTCATTTCTGTCGGGTTTCGAGAATTCAGAAGAGACGATATGTCGACGCAAAAAGCAATTAGCGCGATGTTCGGTGAAGCCTCGCTTGCTCTTCGCCAGGTAGTGCGTGCGTGACCTGAACGCTCCGTGAGTGCTACCTTGGACGTATGCTGCCGGGCGCCCCACCCCGGCAGCTGGTGCATTGTGTCGCGCGCGCGATCTGTCTGCGACAGGACGCTACGTGCGCGCGACTATGTATATACATCAATGATATTACATATATATGTGTATATATTTTATAAACAATTGCAGAGGCCGCTCGCGCGCAGACATTTGTGGACAGTGCTCGGACACTTGCGCGCGAGCGATGCGAACTCGTTGAGCGTCTTTACTTTGTAAATAATGTAAAAAGCTCCCCTGTCCTTTCTTCCTATCGCTCCCCTCTCTACTTCCCCTTGCTGTCCTCTCCCTATCCCCTTTTCCTTCCCGCCGGCCGCAGCTCAAGTGCTTCAGTTTGTTAGATAGCAGTTGCCGCGGCCGGCAATACTCTTTTCCTTCTTTTTGATTATTTTTTTTAAAAATAATAAATCAACCACTACCACCACCACCATGTTCGGTGACCCTATTGAGGAAATCACAATATTGATGCAAAAAAACAAAAGTGCAGATGACAGTCAGATGACTTACAAGTTCCGTCAAGCATTACGGGAAGTTAAGTGACCGGCAGCGTCGGAAATATTCCACAATAGTTTTTGAGCGAAACTTCCTTCTCCTTTAGGAGACATGGACGAAAATTTGACTCGCATGCAATAACAAAAAAAAAAACAAAACAAAAAAAAAAACGAAATATCCTGGCGAGTAAAATAAGCAAAATTAATTTTACACGCCAGGATCTTAAGACGATTTTGTGGCACCCTTAAAGGAGGTTGCGAATTGTGAATATATCCGTTGGATCGATAATAAACGTGTGTCGACAGTGCGGGCTTTTTCTCATGAGCATCATCAAAAGGATAATGCCTCGAAGTTCCGCCCAAGAAAAGGATAGCAGGTCACCTGCGTCTACAACTGTTCTGTTGCAGCTGTTCCCCTAGAAAAAGAAATAAAAGCGACAATGTTGCAAGATGTTCCTCGAACAAGGTTTTTATGGTCTACCTAGAGCATCGATGGAAACATGGTGGAAACATCGGCACCGGATGTCGCTACCATTTCCGCTTCTGGTCTGTTCCCCAATCCGATTACTCGAGGTCGGGTAGACAGCGACACTAGTTTCGATAACAGCGTGCAGCTCGGAATGCGGACGCAGGTTTGTGTACGATAATCCTGCCTCATGAGAACGCGTGTGCACATAAGGTAACAAACAAAAGCAGTCATTTTGCGACAATGGCTAGCTTCTGATTAATTGATCTTAAACCATTACATGCATTGCCTTCGGATTCAAAGGCCCATTTTCACTGTTTTTATAAGGAAAGGGGTTTCCACGTTAACTAAGCATAAATGGATTTGAGAACTTCTGTTCTCAAATTCTGTTCTCGAAACTTCGCTTCTCGAATTAGGCTCTTTGCCGATGACTGCGCAGTATGCCGAAATATTTCTTTTATCACTGACCAACAATGTTTGCAAACTCACCTTGGTACAGTAACCGCATGGTGCACAGCTTGGCTTATGCCATTTAATACTTCCAAAACTAAGCTTTTGTCTTTCACTCGCAGCGCTCGAATTCCCACAACTTATTTTCTAAATAACAACTCTGTCGAACTTGCTACTACCTACAAGTACCTTGGAGTTCATCTGAAATCTGAATTAACATGGCACAACCACATTAATATAACTTTAGCATCCGCCAACCGCTCACTCGGCCTTCTAAAGCACAATCTCAGACAGGCTCCCCCCCCACCTGAAGAAACTAGCGTTCCTCACGCTCATTCGTCCGAAGATTGAATATGCATCAGCCATCTGAGATCCTGAACAAGCCTATCTCATAGCGAACATTGAGTACTCGCAGAACCGTGCTGCGCGCGTTTTATTTATTCTGACTACTGACATACTACCAGTGTCACTGCCCTAAAAAATCGCGCCGAATTAGGAGACTTGTCTTTCCGCCACAAACTATCACCGCTAGCACTTTTCCAAAAACTGTATCATCATACATCGCTCCACTACGTTTTTTTTTCTATCAACATCAGCCTTCTTTCCACGGCTCGACCATCCGCGCAAAGTTAAGTGCATCGCGTGTCGTTCATCTGCATTTGCGAAGTCATTCATACCACGCACTATCATAGAGTGGAACGATCTACCAGCACACATAGCCATTGAATCCAACGCCTCCACATTTCACGATCTCATCCGCAGCGACGTTGACATTAAAAATGTACTTTTTTGGCAATACGTACACGCTGTAGTACGTTCATTTCTGTTATGCCTTATTGTTTTCTTAAACCTATACTTTGTATTCTATTGTTTTCTATAGCCTGTTTCTTTATCCTCTGGTGCTTAATTATTTTCTCATGTTATATTTAGCCTGTTTATCGTTCATTTGCTTTTTAATAATATTCCTGTTACATGTTCTTTTTTTACACGGACCCCCCCCCCCCCCCCTCCTTATGTATTACCCTCGAATGAGGGACTTTAGGCGTATCTTGAATAAAAAAAAAAATAAATATATGGAACAAACACGCATAAGATTTATGTCTTATCACATATCCAATCATAAACTGAATACCTAATGCTGATTTTCTTTGGTTTATGGCGTATAACGTCCTAAAGCGGCTAAAGTTAATAGAGGCGCCGTAGTGGTGGGCTCCAGAAATCACGACCGCCTGGGTTTTTAAACGTGCACTGACAACGCACAGCACAAGGGCGTCTTGCTTTTCGTCTCCATCGAAAAGCGGCCGACGCGGTTAGATTCGATCTCGCATCCTTGGGAACAGTAGTCGAGCGCCGTAACCGCTGTACGGCCACGGTGGGCGCCTCCACTCCGCACTTTTTGTTTGCGGCTTATGTTCGTTAAAACCGTCATCGTTATTTATCGCTCTTTCCCTTTAGTTTAGGTGTAAAGTAAATAAAGCATCCGTTTTTACATGGACTCAAAAACTCCTTTAGCTCCAAGACATGATCTATTGTAAATATTTCTTGGCTAGACTAGCTGCAATCACTAGAACTGGGGTCCTCGTGACCACTCAGTTTTTGCATATTTCAAAAATCTACCAATAATTATACAATCCCTGCTCACTGTTTCCAGTCTGAGTGCTTTAGAAAACCAACAGAGCGCAATCTTGAAAATGGATAGCAAAAACTAACAAGATATCCGCATATGTTCACAGTTATCGTGATATTGAACAATAAATAAAGACACCATGTTGAAGAAGTTAGATTAAAACTTACGTTTAAATAAATCAGAAAAGATTAAATTCATATTGCTATCTTATGTTCACGCAGAGCCATCGCCACGGAAACTTGGCTTCACGCTGACGCTCCAAATACGACGTGCATTCATTAAGTTCGCGATATAACAACATAACTTTGCACGAGGCGTACACGAAACACTTCAAAATGAACATACCTTTCTCTAGATTCAGCAAAATAAAAAAAAAAGTATTTTATATAGTAATGCGTAACGCCGTTGTATAGCATCAAACCAAAAAGGGGCATCCAATAGGAAATCAGAAGCACTCTCTGAGACTTGCTTTTTGTAAATACAAAAAGCGAATAAAAGGCGTATACAATACAAAAGAATACAAAAGTAAATACAAAAGCAAAGGGCTTCAATTGAAAAAAGATTCCTGCCGAGCTAGAAGCGGTGTACAACGACACTGTCCCAACTTATGAGAAAATTGTAAAGCGGCGCGGGTGACTTTGACGCGGTTAAACAAGCCTGGACTACCGAGAAATAAGAGGGCGACTGTCTTTCAATCGTGTACAAGAAATAGCGGTGAGAGGGAAGCCTCTTGTGCTCGCTGACTGGCGGATCACCGTGGAATAGATATTGGGACGGATTAATGTGACTACTCTCAGTGCACGCTTTTCATCAAATAGAAGAGAGGTGTGAATTACGGTGCGTTTCACTGGTGTTGTCAAGTGTGTGCATGGTCTCCTCAACAACTCGGACCACAAGTGAAACCTCACTGCACAATGGCATAATCACCCTTCATTCACACCCTAACTCTCCTTTAACTCCTTCACCCCTTCCCCAGTGTGTAGTAGCAGGCCAGCGTCTCTTTACCGCCGGCCGACCTCTCCACCTTTCTTCTCATTAAATTACTCTGTCTTTCTCTCTACTGCTTCACTGAGCACATGTGGTGGTTGAACACTTGGTCGTTTAGGATGCAAAATATTATCGCCTTGTCGATATTCACTGACCTCGCACCAAATGTCTTCTTTCTCTTCCCTCCCACAATGAAAGCACTGCGCTGGTATAGCGGTACCGGGATCACAAGGAAGTGATTTCTCAAGTCGAGCTCTTTCTGAAGTCTCAAGGTTAGAAGGTCTGTAATATCGAATTCTGCAGCTCGTCGAACAGTGGCAGAGGTCGACGGCCTTGGTAGGTGAATACACAGATAAATATTAAACGCACGCCCAAAAATCATTTCTTTATCTGCGTTTGTTGATGCCAATAATACGAAATTTATCAACGCCCCTCGTAGCTGCGTATACCACATTCATATCGGTGTTGTCAGAGTGATCGTGAAACAAAAGGTGCCGGTACAGCAGTTCTTGCGAAATATTAGATTTCATTCTTTTTGTGGCCAAAAGTTGAAAATGATGACGAAAGCATTCTTTTTACGAAGTTCAATTCAGCGCAGAACACTCATTATTGCGGCCGTTTATAGATCACGGGTATTCACACCACAGTTCTTGAAACTTTACGACCACTTAAAGAAACACCAACGTCAAATTATTACATAGTTGTTGAAATTTTAACCTTCATAGTATAAAGTTGGGTGTAGATAAAATGCAGTGCGGTTTACGCCTGCAGTTCTCAGGTGTTGTTTGGCATGTTGTCTGCATATATCCTTGATAAATCTAATTTGTCCCAACACATGCAACACATCCTGCTTCATCGATTTTAGACTTATTTTCTAACTGCATTCAGGATCGTGCAACGCGAGTGCACGGTGGTATTTTTAGCACAGGCTCATTTACTTTACTCTTGTGTTGCTCCGTGTGATTCGGGATCTCGTAAACCGAAAACTCCTGATTACAACACAATTTTTCCACTGCGCAAGGTGTCCAAATCGCCCATTTTTGAGAATACTGTCCTTTTTCATAAGGTAACGATGACGTCAACGCATTACGGGGTAAATTTAAATCCTACAATCATTATTGTATGGACCGATTTATTACACGTGACGGGAAAAAATGTATGGGGGGGGGGGGGGGGGCTGTTGGCCGAAGTAGCTTGTGGATAAGCAAAGAGCTGGTCCAGATAAAACGCAAGTTAAAACTCCGCAGGAATTTGAATTGTGGTGCTGGCGAAGACTCTTAAGAGTTCCTTGGACTGCCAGAAGATCAAATCAGTCGATATTGTCGACCATAAACCCTGACTGCTCATTGGAGGGTCAAATTCTAAAGTTAAAGCTCAGCTACTTTGGTCATCTGATGAGAAGAGAGGAGTCGCTGGAGAAAGATTTGATGTTGGGAAAGGTTGAGGGTCGCCGGAGAAGGGGTAGGCAGCGAACGCGATGGTTAGATGGCATTCTCGAGGCATTGCAGATGAAGCTATGTGATGTTAAGAAGATAGTGAGAGACCGGAAAGCGTGGCGTGACATGGTCCATAGAGTCACGAAGAGTCGGACACGACTGAACGCCTGAACTGAACTGAACTGAATGATGAAATAGAGCTATTAACCATCCATGAATTTAAAATGCGAAAGTCGCGAGAATGGCATTACACTGAAACTCTTGGCCGTTTTGCTGCAGAAATCCCCCAGAAATTCTGGCAGTTTCTGGGGAATAAGGCTCGTCGACGGATAAGCAAGTAGGCGTTATAAACAACTTTGTTACAGATAGCGGGCAAATAGCACGCATAATCTATTCCCATTTTCAAACCGTGTTTTAAAAGTGATACAAATATTGCCGTACCGCTCCCGCAAGTCAAGTGAAGCGGGTCGCTATTGCTTGAACCGTGTGTCATCTGCCTTTGACGACGCTGCACGGTAGTGGACGGAACGCAGGGGTTAATAGTGCATGTGCGACACTGCACTGCGGTGTCGCAAGTTGTATACAATGAGCCTGTTTGGCCCTCTGTACTACATTGAGTCAACCACACTTGTCTAGGGCGCTTCATTGGTCTGCTGCGGAGCAATCGAAATCTTATAACGTCCATGTTCTTGTTAATGTGTATTGAACTACCGTTTGCTGCTAGACATGAAAAAATCAACAGGTCCAGATAAAATTTCAGCGTAAGAGGTACGCGCGTCTGTCGTCCTACAAAGCCGCTCCGGCTGCACGCACCCACGAGAAGAGATTTTATTCCCTCAGATGATTCTGGCGACCAGGCTCCACTGCACGTATTCGAGTGCAAGGATACTGACAATCCTACACCTTGCGTTATTAATAGCGCCTAGAGTGCGAGTGGGCGGTTGGAAACATTTTCTTGACATTGTCCAAAAGGAAGTCATATAAGATGGCCTATCGACTGTGGAGGGGTGCCGTATCCTCTGCCCAGGACAGAAGGAGAGGCTAGTACGGCACCACGTGGCGTCAAAACAAGAACCGGCAGAACCAATACCTTAACAATTAAGTTAATCCGAATATTTTACGCTTCCGCTAGGATCATTGAGTGAAGGGTAAAAGTGCAAATAATAACAGCGCTGAAATAGAATTAAGACTATACGTACGAAAAGACGGCATGCAAGAAGAAAGGAGAATTCCGTACGAAGAACGGAATCAGTGGAATAAGTGTGAAAACGTACATGCCCGCGGTTCGTCGTCGTGCAGTCCCTGAAATCTGATCGTATACCTTTGCTTCTTTGCGTCCACCATCGCTTGATTGATCCATTTTAGGAGGTAGGCAATCAATCATAACGGCAGAGAAAATCGAGGTTTAGAGCTCCGGGTCAAAGGGTGAGACGTGTTCAAAACAGGAATGCGCAACTTTGCGTAAGCAATAAATTTGACAATATTCATCAGAATCATGTCGAATGAAAAGCAACGCAGTTTATTACTTCATTCATTCGAACTGAAAAAATTGGGAAAGAATTTTCTTGCGATATAGATAGGCTTTTAAAATGGGAAGAGGAAAATGTCAAATATAGTGCCAACGTGTGATGATGGTAGTGTGACACATAGGGCTCTTAGCCGCACACAATTTAAATCTGACAGAAACTTTCGCAATTAGGTATGAAAAGCAACCTTGAACAATGAAGGAGCAGTTGCGCGTGACTGCCATTCACCGCGGCAAATCTGGTTGCACTTAACAAGCAAAGCGATAGAGTCGCGTCACGTCTACCTTCAGCACCATCAAACAAGCAATAAAATTCTTCGCGCCATTGGTTCTGATTAACTCGAGCAGAATTGTACGCCACGAGCCAAATAAGCAAACAGCATAAAGTGAGAAACGAATTACATACAAAAATACGCAGTCATGAAGCATAACATTTAAGTTTTTCGCTAAAATACTGAATGGTCCACGTGTGAACCGATGCTTTTAGGCGGCGTATTCCGGAGGGTTATTGTCTTTATAAAAGTTGAGTTGTTTAATACTGGCGTACGGCTGGCCACGCAAGCTGTCCTGTGGTGGTGGCTTAGAAGGATGGACGTGGTACGCTGGGGCTGGGGTGTTAATGTATAATTGTAAAAAAGCATGACTCAGGCATGAACTGTAGAAAACAGTGTGATATTCGAGAGTTTGGAGGCTTTAGGGAAGGCCGAACGATGATGGCGCTTGTGTCTTTCCAGTTTTGATTCATCTTCGAAAGTAATAGGTGATGGTCGTGGGTGTTAGATGGATGATGTGTACCTAATATTTGATGCACCTCTGCCCGTTACGCCAGTTGATTTATGTGCACAGATGGCACTTCAAGATTTCACTGCGGGATGGCAAGGGCGACACGAAGCATCGAAGAAGAATGTGCTCAACGTAGCGCGGGTCCAGTTGAATATTGGAAAGAGAAACTTTTTATCAAGAACAGCGCGACTTCTCCTTTACTCGTTTCCTTGAAAAAGCGAGTACTCAATTCGACTTCCGCGGAGTTTATGTAAAGGTAGCTACCGAAGCCTCCAAGCACAACAACCGACGGATACCAATTAAACGGTGCGAAATGTGTCTACCGACCTTTACCAATTACAGTTATTGCGCATAAATATCATATGGTGCGGTAGCCAGCGAAAGTAATATAGCCGTATGATAGCCGTATGTGGTTTTCAGACAGTACTTTCCGAAATCGCATGCCTGCGCCTGGCCACTTCGGTATCCCTCGTATACACTGGAGACCAACTGGACAATCTTTTTTAGGTCCACGTTGCTATCTGAAGAAAGATTCATGAATGTTTGGGCTGGTGACGCGTAAAACCTCTCAGTTATCTCTGGCTTGTGGGCGGTGGGAACATGTACTTGTCCTAGTACCATTTCCTTTGCCCTTTGGTGCTTACATCGGTGTCTCGATTTAGCCGTTTCTTGCCTTTTCGTTTGTTTCTCCCTTTTTCTTTTTCTTTTTTTTTTAACTTTTGCGCAAGCACCTCTCATTCTGTCTTGAGTTCGATGCGTCCAGTATTCCTCGCAACGACGTACCTTTCCTCCTCTAACAGCGGCGAGCGTCGAGGTTCCTTGCGAGGCGATTAGCGGCTGGATGGAAGGGCGCGGTTTCTTACGCAGAGGGGAAGGGAAAGTTGTATCCAGGCTCGCTGGAGCGCGTTTACCTACCTGATCGCAGCAGCCAGGTTGGCTTCCTCAGTACGTGCATGGCGGCGGCGAGCGGGGGAAGACCCCTGAGCTCTCTGCGCTTACGGCTTTCCTGTCATCGCTGATGACTAGCGCGTCCTCCCCTCATGACCCGATTGTACGCCCCCGCTGACTGAGTCATGCGGTGGAATGCGCGCGCTGCGGTAGGTACACGTGGACCAGCAAATGGTTTTCCGGCGCTTGTTGGAGCGTCCGCGGGCAAAAAGGAAAAAAGAAGAAAAAAAAAAGAGAAAAAGCGCTTGCAGGGGCACTGTGTTGCGAATGTTTACAGTGTGTCGGCAGCGAATATTTCGTCACGACATGGCGAAGAGCGATGTTTGATTAGTAGAGTATAAACTTACACAACGTAATGACCCAGCTTTCTCATCAGCGCTTTGCGGCTGGCTGGCTGACTCTCCAGTTGTCTCCTGCTTTGCGCCCTTGCTTATTCTCTTTTTTAACTCAGCAGCAGTATTCTGAAACCAAGATATGAAGAGGGTAACAGGCTTTTGTGAGCGGTTCTATAACAGACCAATAAAAATGACCCTTACGAAGTGTGCGAAGTATTTATGCGAGGAGCTGTTGTGCGTACGCAAGCTTTCTACAGCACGCATGACTAGTTTAGACAGCGCAAAATAGTGCTGTAAAAGCAGTTTATTTTCCCAGTTCAGTCTTCCGTCAAGAATGCGATGACACAAAGAAAATCTTAATGTCAAGAAACTTCGTGAATCGGCAAGGAGTTCTTGGTAGTCGGGATTTAAGGATGCAGGTGAAAATGCAACGTAGCATTCCTCTCAATTGAGGTCTTCGTATGAATGGTCAATTTTTTGAATATTGGTTTTGTAAGACAACAATCCGCTAAAGCTCGAGGGTCACGGAAGACAATGCACACGAAGCCATGATGTAAACTACTGTGTTCCCTTCTAATAAAAGCGATTAGCATTCTGAGTGAACTCATTAGGTGAAAAGCAACGTTTTGCGCGCGCGCGCGTGTGTGCGTGCGTGTGCGTGTGTGCGTGCGTGTGTGTGCGTGTGTGTGTGTGTGTGTGTGTGTGTGTGCGCGTGCGTATGTGTGTGTGTGTGTGTGTGTGTGTGTGTGTGTGTGTGTGTGTGTGTGTGTGTGTGTGTGTGTGTGTGTGTGTGTGTGTGTGTGTGTGTGTGTGTGTGTGTGTGTGTGTGTGTGTGTGTGTGTGTGTGTGTGTGTGTGTGTGTGTGTGTGTGTGTGTGTGTGTGTGTGTGTGTGTGTGTGTGTGTGTGTGTGTGTGTGTGTGTGTGTGTGTGTGTGTGTGTGTGTGTGTGTGTGTGTGTGTGTGTGTGTGTGTGTGTGTGTGTGTGTGTGTGTGTGTGTGTGTGTGTGTGTGTGTGTGTGTGTGTGTGTGTGTGTGTGTGTGTGTGTGTGTGTGTGTGTGTGTGTGTGTGTGTGTGTGTGTGTGTGTGTGTGTGTGTGTGTGTGTGTGTGTGTGTGTGTGTGTGTGTGTGCGTATGTGTGTGTGTGTGTGCGTGCGTGCGTGTGTTTCCTATTCTCGGATTCGTGCGATCACTCTTGCGCTTTGGTCAGTCTTCACAAAACTGGCCCAAACTAGCAAAACTGGCTCAAACCTCCACTCATGTCAGCACGTTGGCAGGACGGTACGCCTCACCGCACTCTTCAGTTGCATTTTTTTACGATTAGCAGTGCAGGGGCATAACGGTGGCGCAGTTCCCTTCTGGCGGCCGACACTGCCGTTGCTTAGCGATTTCCATGTTGTCCAAGTAATAACAAAGTGTACGTTGCATGATGCCCATTTGATATACAGACGCCTGAAATTCTTAGCGTGGTGCTGACTGCCACTACTTCGTATCAGAGCGTATGATGTTATCCATTCGTCCAGATCAACTATACCTATAGGTAGAGTTAAAGGTCCGCATTACTTTCCCACGATAACAATTTTCTCTCATAGAAAAGATGGCTGCGCCAGTTCCTTGCGACCCACAACGCTATGCTTATATTCGTACATGGCCCTCTCTCGACTGATGTACACTTCAGGCATCCTTCCCTTTCTGCAATACATATTTTACGTTGCAATAATGTGTACCATCTCATCTGTCATATGAATACAAGAGCGCGACGCATAGGGAGTTGGGTAAAGGGCGATTCGCCTTAGCAGAGCGAAGGGGCACTTAGCAAGGTCGCATATCATGCAGCCACTGCGAATGAAAGCTGCATGTTCAGTCCGCTAATGGTCCGCGAAGAGAGAGCCAATAATCGAAACAGTTACTCAGAACCACCGGCAGACTAACAATGCGAACACAGAAGGCCAGTTCCCGTTCTCTGAGTGTCGTATAGGCCACTGGACGCGCGCACCTTCGAGCAGGCACCAACTGGCGGTCCTCAAACAAGGGACCCGTACGAGTCTCTGGGGTCACCGAGGACGTCAGCCGCCGCTCCACGAAGCAACTCGCGGGATTCGCGGGCTTCCCATTGTCTGCAGGCGCGCGCACCCTGGCGTTTCCACGTCTGACGCTCATCCCGGAACTGTACCAGGCAGCAGCAGTGCCCGCTCAGGGACACCTTGCGTATAGGTACTGATTGGCTAAGCGAAGGCATCCATCACCGCTCCGCTGACATCGGAGCAGTAGTCGTCCTCCGCATCGCAGCCCCCGCGGCATATGTGGTCCACGTCCGGTCTCCGCTTGGTGGACCGTGTTCCCCCTTGAGCACACAAGACCTTGCGCCCGCGCCACACTTGCGATGGCTCAGTGGAGGGGTGTGGCGAGAGAAACAGCGATTTAGTTTGCTAGAACGTCGATGGTTCCTGCGGGCTGTCATATGCACGGTCAATGAAGATGGGGGATCAGAAATGGAGGGTGAGGGATTTCATGTAATTGCAAGCGGGTAGGAAGCACTCTGCGCCGTAACCAAGCTGGACCACTGAGCCGTGCGAGCGAGGGGTGGCGCTTGCACCTTCATTTGATTCGCAATTTGGCTGTGCGCAGAAGCACATAAGTGCGACAGTCAATAATGACCCGAAACGGCGTGCTTTCAAGAACTGGGCATGTCTTGTGGCTAGTATGAACGAAATATTGTTCAAAATTTTCACTTTTTTTGTCATTTAATTTCATTTATTAACCTTAACCCCCCCCCCCCCCCCAATCGGGGGTTTTACGTTAGGGGCAGAACAGGTAATCATTAAGTTCAATTACGTTCTTTTACAGATTGTCATTTATACATGCATTTCATAATTTGAGTTGAATGATTATCGGCAAGTGATGGTGGCGACGGAAATAGGATAGGTCGTTCCAGTCTGACGCGGCTCGTGGAAGAAGGAGGGGGGGGGGGGGGAGATTATAGTACAGGGCCTTGGACGAGTAACTTAAATTGGGTGGCCGGTGCGAAGGGATGTGCGCGGTGGGCGTGCGCAGATATGTGGTTTTTGACGGAGTGGACTATAATAAAATTTATGGAAAAGAGATAGGGTGCCGATGGGGCGACGACAAGAAAGACTTTGTAAGCTCCACTGTGATTTCAGGACGATACACTGATTTCGCATGAATACTGAGAGTGATTGAAACGGGCGGCGCGATTTTGGTGTTTTGTGTAGGGTTTAACTTTCCAAAGCGACTCAAGCTATAAGAGATGGCATAGTGGAGGGCTCCGGAAATTTCTACCCCCACGGATAAAAATCATGATGCATCAAAGGCTACTATAGTGCTTTGTACAGGTTATTTATTTATTTTTATTTATTAGTATATCTTAGTTATGCCAGCAACTGTTTTTTAAGGAATGGCAGAACCAAGTTCAGCTACTTTGAGCAAGTTTAAAGCACTGTTCCGGTATTAGAGAGCCGTGTCATTTAATAACAGAAGACCGTAAGCAGAAAATACTTTCGGTTAAAATACATTTCGTGTACTCTTTGTTAGGTTCCTGAATATAGGGACATGTACTAAAGATCCAATAGTTGAATGTCCGCAGAACTGTGCGCACGCGATTCGTACATAGGTCAGTCTTTGTATATGCTACATGCGGAGTGCTGTTCTATAAAACGCACTGTAGCTTCAGTGCTCGCATTTAGCATTCACCAAAATTAGAAAGCCAGAGCAAAGGGTCAGGAGAGCATTTGCCCGTTTTTGTTTCCTTCGGATAAATAAGAAGTCAAGATGATAACTGAAACTTCGTCGCTTTGAATCGCCAGGCATTGTGTTCCCTTGACCAGCGACTTTGCAGATAGTAACGAGGCCTCTCTGCCAAATTTCAGCATCGTTTAGGAGCCAGTGGCACGGCTCACAGCACCTCGTGAACACGTCAGACTTGCGCAGACTGTGCCAAGTCTGGCGTGGCAGCTGTGCTTTCGCTTTCTACGTGGTTGTCCCTCGACCAGCATCGGCCTACCTTCGCCACCACTGCTAGCTGTTCTTTGCGTTTTTTTTTTTTTCTCTCTCTATTTTTTAAGTCGAGCCAGACGCAGCCGTCGTGGGGCAGCGCGGCCATGTCGAGCCATGCATGATGGATCGGTCCCATCTCCCGCCGGGACGGCACCACCGCTGTGTCTCAATTAAGTCTCCCGAAAAAACAGCGTCGCGCGCAATTACGTCGGCGCGCCAGGGATTGGGTAGGCGGTGCGCGCTCTAGGAGCAGAAAGGCCGTCGATTGTTTCGATCCAGAGCGAAGCCGACGTACGCGCGACCGGCAGCAGCGAAGACGGGCCACCTTGACCCCCAGCGTGTGTGTCGGCGTCGAAGAGGTGGTGGCCCCGAGGGGCGCCCCAGTTTACCCCCGTGCAGTGCGATGGTAGCGTAGTTCTGCTTGTGCGAGGTCAGCCGTGGCGGGGCCCCTCGCGGACCTTTCATCGGTCACTCACGAGGTGCAGTCATTTGGCTGGGCACTGGCGCGCGCTTCGTGTCGTTTTCCCAATCGCGCACCAGCCATATGTATGTGCTTGCAGTTGGGACTCGTTTAGGTATACAAGCGGCCGGCGCATATGCGCCAAATGGCGGCTTCTCCAAGGAGAGCCGAAGGATAGGTGAAGAAGGAAGGGCGGTCGACTGCGTGATTTCGACAAGTCGAAGTGGGCTGCCGGATGCGGAGCGCTTGGACCTCGCGCATATACCAGGCTGCAGTGCGCGCGTAGGCTCGTGGCATAGAAGAAATTTGATGCATCTGCTAGACTGGTTAATCGCGCGCCCCGTACATAATTGGCCGATGTGCAGCTGCCTGAAGAGCTAGATGATGGAGACGTGAGAAATCTTCAACAACTGTTAAGCAGGGTGACCTTGCGGTGTAGCTGGAGTACAAGGGGGTTGTGAAAGCAGTCCGCGCGAAGTTGAGGATTCTCCTGCTGCTTGTCATGAGTTACTAACAAAATTCTACGCTCGTCGGATACGGGAATTGTTCTTGTACTGTTCGATTGTCAGAATGTAAAAGAAGACATTACTGCGCATCTGCAAGTACCAGCGTTGCATTGTTAGCTTTCCTGGCGTACCTGAGCAGACAGCAAATAAAAAAATAAAAATAATAATAATTATTATTATAAGTAAGTAGGCCCTCAAAGAGACCGCGAAGAATGGCGCATCTATTCATTGATGCCAGAGCTCGATTCCACTTCTGTCCCTGTTGCACACAGGTCAACATATGCCATCATTGTTCATATGTACTGCATGTCGGGGTAAGGGTCTCATGTATTTTTTTTATACCCGAAATACTTGCGCGGTACAGCCGTCTATGCTGTCATCAGGCGTCCTTCTGAGGCTGGCACTGCATTGTTCTTAGCGGTAAATATAGTGAAAGGCGATCACGAGGCAGTGAAACATCTAGTACGTCTAAAAAAAAAAACCAAAGTAGCTCTCACAACCACCTGATTGATCCTTAACGGTGACTTGTTGTACAATTCCGAAAGCCCTCGAAATCTTTAATTGGTGCTCATAGCAGTGGCGCGACAGAGTTACACTACGACATCATAACCAGACAATAAATTCAACTTACAAGGCACGAAGCTCGCCTCGCGTGACGCATAACTGCCGAAAGTGATGGTGCTACGATTGAGGCGGAACACTGTCGTTATCTTTATCACTGTTTAAAAAATGCAGCGTATATCTTCCGGACGACATAATAGTGAAACACTTTGTGCACCCCTAATGCGCACTATATACTGGGCAGCGCGATGTCCCACAGGACGCAGCCAAAGCGTTCCCGGGTTCAGGTTAGAGGTGCAGTACCGCCAATAGCCGGGATGACGAAAGGGACAGACCTGAGGTCCGCAATCACGACCATCACAGTTATACCGGCAGCGGCCACACCCACGTCCGGCGACTTCGCTGCCGATTTCCTACGCAGTGAGGTATATGCATACTGCTGCCGGACTGCCGAGCAGCCGCCCTTGCCCTGCTCATTTCGCTCAAGCCCAGCTCAGCTACATGTACCGTAACTCTACTCGTATAAGGCTCTGGATGAAAGCTTTTGAGTATCTAGATACGTTACATGCGATAAGAGGGAATTTCTAATTCAAACCAGACAAGGTATGAACGGGTGTCTCGGGGAAAGGAAGTCATATATATAGCTACAGAGCGACTGCGCTTGGCAAGAACAACTCCTTTATCGCTCATAGAAGGCTAATGTTGATACAAGTTGCGGTCAACAACGTTCCCACTTTGAATTACTGTTTAATTCACTCTCACCATACAATTTAATCTTTTGGCCGTCCTGGGTAGCTCGTTTGGAAGAGAGACTACCCCGAACATTCGGTGGACTCGGCTTCGAACCCTGGACCAGGAAGAATTTTTATTCACCTATAAAGTTTCTGCGAAAGCTATGTACCTTTCCTCTCTAGCTGTATGGCTCTGCTCAAAAGATGCTAGTGAGCAAATTACTCCCTTATCCCAAATCTGTTCTACGTTGCAGAATTCCGCCCAAAACTTCGTACAAACCCCATTCACACTTCACTTCATTGTTGTCAGATAGGCGAACTGTTCACCTCCGTCACCCTTGATGTGGTTTCCCGTAATAATTATAGCGCTGTACTAAGCCGTGAGATGTGATATGTAAAATGAATGCGCCTTAACGGCAAGAAGACTGCGGTCGTAGCCACGAACTCGCTTATGGCCGAGAAAGCACGGTACAGTCCCGGCCGTCGACTCTCGGCGTGTCCCAGGACAGCGCCGGCGCGGCCAGCTTTTCTCGTCCAGCCGCCACGTCCCCTAAACACAGGGGACGACGCGGTGCGCGGGGGCGGAGTCAGCGGACTCGCCCTGATTGCAAGGCCCGCCGTCCCCAGACGGGAAAACCATTGTCTTTGAGCGGCCGCAGATTGTTTTTAGGAGCTACGGCGGAGCGCGCTTTGGACATGCCGCCCCGAACGTGTGTAATATGCGCGCGTTGCGCGAACCTTTCAATGTGCTCCGAGGGCTGAACTTGGTGGTGGCGGGCGCCGGTCTTGTACGCTCGGGACATAGTACGCGTTCAGACAGGAAAGGAAGAGAAGAAAAATAAATGCACGGAACAGGCCCACCGGGTGCTAGATCGAGGGGAGCGAAACAGAGGGCTACATAAGCCATGCAGGCCCACCAGTGCGGTAATTTTTCGACTCTTTTACTTTTCTTAAACATAGAACGACATGGAATCTCGGGTCGTTCCGCCATCACGGTGCGTTTATTACCGGTCTCCACATCTCACTGCGTTTGTTTCTTCCTGCTCGGCTGGCTTGTCTCCGTCGCTCATGCGTGCCTTCGGTGGCGACGGGGGACCAAGCGCGCTCGAAGGGGGAGACCCATTTTTTCGGGTGTTGTCCGCGTTATCCGCCCTCGCTGATGAGAACGACCGCGCACCCGCAGTGAGCGCTGCTTTCCTGCGTCCGGGTCCGTGACCGCGTCTTTATTTAGTTCGCATTTAATCTTGTCCCAGCGTTGTTTCGCCGCATTCTGAGTATAGGCCAGCACCGATCTGTGACGTATAAGCAAAAAGCAAAGACGCTGCTGCCACCAGGCTGGGTCGACTGGGGGTGAAAGGAAGGCTTAGCGCCCGTAGAAATACATGGAACCATAAGATTTCATAGCAGTTTTTATAATTCACATTGCGCCCTTGATGTCGTCATTCGGTGCAGAGTAATCATGAATATCGTAGAAGAGATTGTGAAAGTCTGATATCTCATTACAGAGTCCGAGTATTTTTTTAAATGCCGCGAAACGTAGTCGGGAGCGCTACCCATAGAAACACATGCAGGGAAAACTTTTCACTTTCGGAGAGCACCAATAACTGCGGCCGACGGTTAACAGTTAGCCAGTTTTTTGATGAAAAGCTGGGACAAAGTATGCTACGTCAATATGAAGTCAATCTATATTTAAATTCGCGAATAAATCTATATTCCGCAGCACCGAAATACCCATGAAAAGTTCATTATCCGCTGGGCGCTTCTCGTATCGCGGCACTTTCTCGTGTTGTCCAACATGCTGCCGCGTACGCTGTACATTCCCTCTTAAATACTGACGCTAATATGATAAAATCCTTAAAGTCTGAAATCCTCCATCTGCTCACACGATATAGTAAAATTAAAACTAGCAAGACCAAGGCGACCTGACAACACAGGGAGGTACTGACTACCAGCCATGCTCTTAAAAAACAAACAAACAAACAAAAAAAAAAAAAAAAAAAAAAGCTCTCGCCTGCCGCGTTCGCAGATGCAGGCGTCGTCTGCTTTGCCGTCTGCTACACTGGGCAGTTCTATTTCGTTCCGTTGTCATGACATTTTAAAATATCTTTCGAACTTAGTTTTGTATACACATCATACCTTGAACTACTAGTATTAACAAGAAAATTGAATGCATGTGGCAGATATCAGGCTAAACCAAATGCTTGCGCGATTCGGAGAAACAGCCAGCGGATAGCAAGCCGGTCGATGGTATGTATGGCTCTACAGCACATATATTTAGCGGTGTTTTAAAATATATTGCCTCCGGAATAATATAGAATTCTTTGCCACAGATTTGCTAACAGTACTCGCCAATAGCAGCTTCCATTGATAGCCTGCGAAGTGAGGAAAACATTACGATAAATTTTGCTTACGTTTGTTTCTGTGAGCAGCACTCCCGAGCGCATGGTGCCTTAATGCGTTGCGTAGTGCTTAAAATATGCTGTCCCTTTAAAATGAAGTACATTTCATAGTTTCTCAATAAATTATAAGATGTTTATGGTTACTTTGCACCAAAGCATGATATTATAGGTGCCCTGTCAAATAAGTCACTGCTTTGAAAAATTCGCCGCTAATTTCGCCGATGCGAGGCGCCTCTCGCAGCCGTTGCTCCAAACAGCGGCGTCACACACCGCTCAGCTTTTCGGCAAGCTGAAATTACGAGGACCGAGAGGCCGGGCTTATATGCTTCAGTGCTGTCAAAAACTTTGTCCGGAAAGGCCACTCGCTGCCTGTATGAGCACGAGATTGCTCATATACCGGACGAATTTGGAGGGAGATACGCATCCGCACGCGTTTAGATATATTGTCGTGCGCGTTGATGCTCGGCTCGGCATTATTTATTTATTTATTTATTTATTTATTTATTTATTTATTTATTTATTTATTTATTTATTTATTTATTTATTTATTTATTTATTTATTTATTTATTTATTTATTTATTTGGTACCCACAGCGCCCGTAGGTATTACAGTAGAAGGGCAAAAACTACAAAGGTACAAGCAGACCAAAGACGCATGAGCTTCTGCTATACGGTAAATGAAATACATATTATACATGCACAACGCTCAAAAGCAATGATCATCAAAAAAATAAAAATAAAAAGGAATACTCAGAGCCAAAGGCAACACTCAACTCAACATTGAAAAGTAAACTTCATTTGATACAACGTTGACAACATCGCGAAGTTCCTGTCTGAAACCGTGTTGGGGAAAAATGACGCCTTAAATAAGTTTTTACGGCAATGGATTTCCCGTAGTTTTAAATGCTGGTCTGTACGTTCAAAGAACAGAGCAAGGGCACTTAATATACTTGTCTCTTTCTACACTTATCGACGAATGGTATATACTATGAAACAATATTCGACATATCGAAGGGTCTTTGCTTAAACAGCGAGCAGGTATAGTTGTTTAGAAAAAAAAATCCCAAATAGTTTTTTTGTACCCAACGCCCACCGCTTGCTCAGCGGAGCATGGGAAAACGTTCCTGGTACATAGGCCCAGTGTCTTAAAGATAGCTGCTCGCATTGAATGACGCTGAAGCAGAGAAATGTACCCTGCATCGGCTTGCTCTGCACGTCTACGCTTACTACGCGGCGTAAGCTTGCAACCAGTTTGAACGCAGCGGAAGTCTCGTGATGGAAAGAGCGTTAGTTCGTGACCTGGACCTACATGTGCAGAGCAAGGCGATCGTGTTGCTGTGCTGTCTTTATATTTATTTTGAGAATTTATATGCGCTTGATGTCTGTGTTCTCTTTTCTCCTCCATGTGAAGCGCCCTACCTGACCCCGCATAATCGAAATTTAGGAATATCACTGACCCATTCACACGACCGCTTCCGCTGAAGTGAAGCTACGATATATTCCCAACTATAGTAGTCCATGTTAAAACCGGGTCGGCTTTAAACAACTCAGATATTACCCCCGTACCTTCTACGTAAGATGATAACGATGCGCTTCCAAATCGTGCCTAAAAAGCAGCTACGTCTTCGTGAAGTCCTTAAAATAGAGTCAGCATCAAATGTAACGCCTGGATCATGGGGCAAGTGATACGCGATTTTGCACAAGGTTAGCGCACACGGTGCTTGAATATCTTGAGCTCCCCTTCCTCGACGCCAACAGTGAACTAACGAACGCTTAATTATTTTTAACGTTAACTTCCTCATTTAATCGTATTTGTATTGAACTATATTTTGGTAGAACTGCGCGTTTTATGCCATGTGAAAAAGCAGGCACAGGACATGTATTTCAAGACCGGAAGCATTGAAGAGCAAATTATCGGCCATTATTTCATATATGGCTAGATTGCTTTCTTTTTTTTTTTTTTCGGCATCTGCGGTGAATACTTCATAAGTGTAATAGCTTCAAAGCTCTCTAAGGTCTACTTTAGGATTTCTTGACCAGCAGGCAAAAAGAACGCTCAACCTTCTTGAAAAAACTTTTTAGCACACAAACGACGTATCAGGTATGAAGCGGGATGGATGGAAACATACTTATACCTCATTACATCCAGTAAATCAATCAGGTTTCTTTGATAGTTTTTAGAGAGCTTACCCTTAGTAGCCATTACTGATAACAAAGAGACGGATTGATTAATTGATTGATTGATTGATTGAATGAATGAATGAATGAATGAATGAATGAATGAATGAATGTCCAATATTGATTGGGAAGGCTCATGGCCATGTATGGGGGTAAAGGGGAGTTGGCAGAATCTTCATTGTATAGGTCGTCACTCAAATCATATTACTCTAACCAGGCCACTAAGGAAGCCATACTTTACGTGAGCGTTTCGCGCATAATAAGATTTTGCTAACATAGACGAAAAATCTGACAAAATAATGAGAATTTTCTCACCGAAGAATTTGCACAGCAATCATCTGTGAATCATCCGTCATCAATCATACTAAAGGCATCGGTATTGACGTACTTCAACTGTCTGCCTCAGGCACTCTTTTTTTCCCCGGTGTATTAATACACGGAGAGATTGCTGCCATGCCAATATGGAGTGTGACGTGTTGTTGTGTGTGTGTGTGTGTGTGTGTGTGTGTGTGTGTGTGTGTGTGTGTGTGTGTGTGTGTGTGTGTGTGTGTGTGTGTGTGTGTGTGTGTGTGTGTGTGTGTGTGCGTGTGCGTGTGCGTGTGCGTGTGCGTGTGCGTGTGTGCGTGTGTGCGTGTGCGTGTGCGTGTGCGTGTGCGTGTGCGTGTGCGTGTGCGTGTGCGTGTGCGTGTGCGTGTGTGTGTGTGTGTGTGTGTGTGTGTGTGTGTGTGTGTGTGTGTGTGTGTGTGTGTGTGTGTGTGTGTGTGTGTGTGTGTGTGTGTGTGTGTGTGTGTGTGTGTGTGTGTGTGTGTGTGTGTGTGTGTGTGTGTGTGTGTGTGTGTGTGTGTGTGTGTGTGTGTGTGTGTGTGTGTGTGTGTTTGCTTTCGGACTTTAATTGTTGACTCTTCAAAACGCGACCAAGAGTGGAGCTACAGTGTCAGACATTTTTTTTCTTTTCTTATTAATGGGTCGCGCTTTGAAATAATTATTGGCAGCTTAAATTAGCCAACTCAACTTAGCGAATGCCACTCGCACTCCTGGCTATATAGTTTCGAACTCGGTCCTGCTCCATCTACCCCTTTGCCGGCAACTCTATCGCTGCCAAATGCGCTCCATCCCAATCTTATTCTTACTTGGCAAGTGCTCGTAGATTATGAATAGCAGCTTACCGGTATCGCTCAAGAGGAAAGTATACAACAGTTGCATCTTACCTGTACTCACCTACGGGGCTGAAACGTGGAGGCTAACCATACTTAGGTTGAGGACAACTCAGAGGGCTATGGAACGAAACATTGTAGGGGTAACATTAGGAGATAGGAAGCGTGTAGAGTGGGTCAGAGAAATAACTGAAGTTACTGACATTCTAGTTTAAATTAAGAAGAAGAAATGGGCAGGGGCAGGACATGTAGTGCGAAGAGAGGATAACCGATGGTCGCTTAGGGTAACAAACTGGATTCAAACGGAAGGAAAGAGTAGCAGGGGGCGACAAAAAGTCGGGTGCGCGAACGAGGTTAATAAGTTACAGAGGTCAAGTGCAGCTAGCACAGGAACGGGTTAATTGGAGGAGTATGGGAGAGGCCTTCTTCCTGCGGTGAGGATAGTCCGGCTGACGACGACGATGATGATGATGACTATCGCTGCAGTGAGTGATCCGACTAAACAGGACATTGGGAGGGTCAAACGCGCAGTTATAATCATTCCTGTCTGTTCTTGGCGGTTCTTTACTCTGGCTCAGGCTTGACGCGCTTGTTTCCTACTTTCGAGGCTCCCTACCGAGCTTAAGTTTTCTTTTTTTTTTTTTCAATGCAGAGCAAGGGAACACTTTGTAAAAGTAATTTCGAAAGGAATTATAACCAGTTTTGCTACGAAAGTAGCAGGTTGCATTACCAAATTACTACACCAGAAAAGTAATTAACTTCATTACAAATTGTCAGTGGAAGTAATTGAATTACAGTAATTCAATTACTCACATGTCTACCTTATGCGTACTACAGCAACTGCGGGGTAAATGCATCTCCCATATCCCTCTAGTTAATCTGGCGTTCTGCCAGCTGCGTCCATTTGATCCCCGCAAACTTCCTAATCTCAATCGTCCGCATAACTTTCTGCCGCCCCCTGCTACGCTACTCCTCCGTCGGAATCGAGCCTGTCAAACTTTGCGACCCCTTTTTGCCTTGCCTTTGCATTACATGTGCTGCCCATGCCCATTTCTTTTCTTGATTTATACTAGAATGTCATTAAATCGCGTTTGTTCCTAACTAATTAGGCAGGCATTGCTTTCTCTTGACGCTGAACCTACAAATTTTCGTTCGAGGGGTCCTCAAGTTGAACTATATTCATTAGCATCCCGTTTCTAACCCATTGGTACAGCGGTGGCATAGGCAGAAAAAATTTCGGGGAGCGTTATACGCAAGCGGTTGAAAAACGCAATGGCCGAAAACAACAGGCCAAAAAGAGGATTCAGAGCTCAGAAATGTGTGTGTGTGTGTGTGGGGGGGGGGGGGGGAGGGTTATGACACCGTTGCTATTTAGACTTATCAGCATTACTTTAGTATTCTGCATAGTAATCTGTAGGCCTACCATTCTGCTTTGCTTGTCTATATGCCATTATTCATCTTTTGTAAATTAGTCACGTGAGCTATACAGTAAGGCAATCGCATCAACGATACTCAGGTTACTGAGGTATTAACCGTTAGCTCGAATTGTTCCCAAGCCAGCTCACTGAATGCTTCCTCTAAGCAAGGGCTGAATGGTACTGGAGAAATGGTATCTCCTTGGCTAACACCTTTCCTTATTTGAAATTTATTTATTTCTTTATGTAGGACTTCGGCTACTGTGCGCCCACTGTTAGATACATTGTAGTTTCAACATGGCTCATCTACGCCTGTTTTACGCAATGCCTTCGTGAGCGCATGCTTTGGTTTTGATTCAGCCAGATGCTTTCTCGTAATCCAGCGATTCTCAGCCATTAATGTTTCGGGGAATCCTAGCGATCTTGTGCAGATGCGGACTGCTGCTGCAGATCTGGGAGCAGGTCGGGGAATTAGGATTTAGTCATGGCTAAACTGGCTTCTAAAAAGCACGCATTTGATAAGCGGGCGCGCCATGGCCTGCAGGGAACGTGGGGTAGAGGTGACTTTCGGGGCCGTTATAAGGCATGCCGGGGAATCGACTCCTCTCAACACTGCGCCGCTCGGCGCCGTCGATCTCCCGAAACGCTTTGCATCGCAGCCCTCTCCAGCAGTGCAGCCAGAGCTCCAATTTCACTGATGTCGGCAGCAACGAACTCAGTACAGAAGCTCTCTCCCTCTCGGTCGTGCACGATCTCCGCTTCCGCATTCCTCTGCCGTTTCTTTCGCTTTCAGAAACTAAAGTCGGTTTTGAACATCCGTGCTTTAAACCCTGCAAAACTGTCTCTAGCCTACACAGAGTTATCACGCGCCCTTTCTTTTTCGTGTGTGGGCGGGGGTTTCGCGGATCCCAGAGGGTCTGCGGACTCTCATTTGAGAAACACTGCAGGAATCGATGAATTCCCTGTATGGGGGGCAGTTATACTCAAAGCATTTTTCTATCATCTAGTTGGTAGCACGGATATGATCTGAGTACTTTTAAGAAAGCCTGCCTGATACTTTGGTTGACTGAAGTGTAAGGTTGCTCGGATAGGCTGATCGGTCTGCAATTTTGAACTTCTAGACGTCCCCTTTTATATGGGTTAACATATTTTAGCATTCTTCCAAGTTTGCGGTACCATTCCGGTCATGAGACATTGCTTATACACTGTCGCTATAGTCTTTCTAGCCCGATATTCCCACCTCTTTTGACAAATGTATAGTTACTTGACCCTACAGCTGATTTCCCCCCTTTTCATAACTTCTAAACATTTTTTTTACATCATTCATTTTTCCTGGCTGAACATTTGATTGCTCGCTACTGCTGTTATTCTCATTACCATCCTCATTACTTTGCCTAATGTATATATAGATCAGCGTAGAACTACTCGGCTACTTTGATTATCTTAACTAGACTAGACTGAAGCAGGTTCGGCTGCTAGGAGGCTGGCTCGCCTACTATGCTTTTCCCGAGACCCTGACCGTGTCGCCTTTATGGAGATTCATACTCTGAGAAAGCTGGCGGATCAGACAAGAGATTTTCTGTAGGAAGGAACCGCCCAGCATTAGAGAAGGAACCAAAGAAGACATAGAGGGTAGTCCCCAGCTCCGGGTTCTGGGTGACATTCATATTTCAGAAGATACTGCGGGATCAGCCCCCAGGAAAGAGCTGAAGTACAGTGTCGAGCCACAAGTTACGCGATATGAGCTTCTATAGTTGGTAAGAAGAATCGCCAACTAAAGGTCGGTCCGAAAGATAAGAAACGTTGTCTCCTGGATCGGGTCGACTCCCCCATTAGGACCGTACCTTCCTATGGGCCCTGGGTGAAGATGCCTACAAAGAAGATTATGCGCTTTTTTTAAGGACAATGACCTTCAGCTGCTTCAGGCAGATAAAGAAGGGGGATTCATCGCTATGTCGCCTGGAAGTTTCTTTTAAGAAGATGCAGAGGCCATCCATAAGAAGATTAAAGAAATTAAGTCGAAACCAGCAAAGGTAAATGGCCGAGCCGTTGCGTTTTGTGAAGAGCTTGGTTCGCAACCTCTAAGCAACGGTATTCAGGGCAGGCAACTGAACAGCTAGCATGTCCTTTTCACGCCTAAAACTCATAAAGAAAATGTCCCCTTTTTGTGCATTGTCAGTGAAAAAAGGAGCCTGGCAAAACCTGGTTGGCCAGTTTCTTCTAAAAGAATTTAACACATTGGTTACAGAGGAGCATTTTGCTGCCAACAGTCGTCTTGAAATTATTGAATTCTTAAGTGAAACCAAGTAGGCAGGATGTATGTTTTAAGTAGATATTGGGCTTATTTTATTCCATCCCACAGAGCCAATTACTGGCGGCTGTTATGAATTGCACTGAAACTAACAGTCCGGTGTCTTTCCAGAATAGTGCCGGTATGTCTGTTGAAAACTTCTTGACACTTTATTTTTATTTGTGTTCGACCAGTATTATCTTTAGAGGTCAATAATCTGTCCAGAGGAATTGAATCTATATCGGGTCGTGCGTCGCTCCAGTGTTGCGCAATATTTATCTCGCTGCTGTTGACAGGGTTTTTTTCTCAGGTAGCGAATCAATTAATGTGCTAAGAGTTTTTAGATATGTGGACGATTTCTTCATTGTTTTGAAAAAAACAGCCACTGTTGACCTATCCACAAATCAAGAGGGATATTCTTACTAACTTCAGATAACTCACCAAGGGAATAGATTTTACTTTTGAACTTTCTACGGACAACAGTTTGCAATTTTTTGACCTTCAAATAACTCTCAGAGACGATGGCTTTTGCTGGGAGTACCAAACACGCGCACTGAAAGTGCTAGTACCATATGATTCGAAGCACTCTAAAACAATCAAACGTGCCGTAGCTGCCATGTGCCTTAAGTCGGCACCCAGAATATCCTGCTGAAACCTACTGCGCAAGGTTGCTTTGACGATCAGATCATGAAGCTAAAACAGGCAGGCCTGCCATCGCTCATGGTTAGCACTGTTGTCGAAGCTTTGCTAAATAAGCTCGAACTAGAAGGAAAAAGGAATGACAGAATGGTGGCTGAACCTACTAAGAAAGTAAAACCAGTTATTATCTCATATCAGCATTAAGTGCCACATAATCTCCAGCGCGTGGCAGAAAAGCACGATGTGCCTTTGGTTTTTTCTGCCCCTCGAAAACCTTTTTTTGTCCTGTGTCGGCTGGTGTCGATCAAGCGACAATGACAACAATGTTGACTGCTGTATTAAGCATCGGAATCGGTTTGTGTAGTGTGAAAAAGGAGTATAGTATTCCATTGAAATGTGGGAAAGTATACGTTGGGCAGACAGAACGGTGCGTTAACGAGCGGCTACGGGAGCATAATTTGTCCTTATAGACCGATACTGGGTCTCACCTACCCACGCAAATTAACGAATGCGAAAAAAAGAATACGGGTAAAAATAAATGAAAATATGCCGATGTGCGATGCTATCTTCAAGGGACCAGCGTCTTGTGTAGAGCTCTGACACGCTTGCGCGGAAGGTGGTTGAGGCTTATCACATCAAGAAGTGTGGTTATGATTGTGTTAATACGCCATCTGTGGCAATTGATAACAAAGAGATTGCATTTATTGATATGTAAGATGTTGAGAATTAGTTACCTGTGCCTTTCTAATATAAATTCTTGCCCGTGCAGATGCTGTTGATATGATCATGTATTCATCTTTTGGCATTTAAATCGTCCTAGTTGTTCCGAATAAATCAGTTTCAAGTAGCGCCCTGTCCTGTCTTTTTTTTTTTTTTCGCTTCTGTCGTCTCTGTTGCGCTTATATAAGTTTACGTATGTAAATCCCATGCTACACCCCAAAACGATGGTCAGCAAGCGAGCCGCTTCATTTGCAGTGCTGATAATACTTTTGCATAATTTAAACATATTACACACGACAATAAATTACATAGCGAACTTACCTTGGGATGCAATTCCTACATTATGTTCTCGCTCACTTGGGAAATACACTTCACGATCAATAGTAACTCTTCGTCGCATGTCGTCTTCTCTACGATGCAGCCGAGAATAAAAAGTTTCATGTTTTTACGTCTCCTTTTTGGAAATCCACGGTAGGCTGCCAAACATCAGGACGGGATGCAGATTATATGTCGCGATACACGTGTTCGAGCACGTGCGCGTGCACGTGCCAGAGAGAGCGCATGGTGCACGTTGCGAAAGCAGCGAGCTGAGCCAGCCACGTTCCAGTTTGGGCTTTTCTTTCACAGATGGCGCTGCCCATCAGAAGCAGCTATTAGCACCGGGAATTGAGGAAACGATAGAAAAGCACCTCATGGAGGAGTGGGATTATAATAAGTTAGCACAACTCATCCGTAAAACATTCGACAAGTAATAGAGTCAAATTGTTAGAAAAGAATGACGACTCCTGGAAGCTGGTGGAATAGTTAAATTAAACAGGCAATCGAGCGAAGACGCATGACTTCGAGAGAGGCATGGCTTCGAGAGGCGGAGACAAATATTCTTGTGTGTGCAGCCATTGGGATGGACGAAATTCCAATCAAGCTAATTAATGGGCTTGGTCCAAGAATCAAGGACACGCTGTTAAAGGCATTAGAAACAGTCATAACAAATAAAGAAATTCCGGGCAGCTGGCGACTGAGCAGGATGAATTTAATCTATAAAATAAAAGGAGATAAGAAGAGCATTAAATCATTTAAACCGATCACGATAACGTCAGGTACGTACAGGCTAGCAATGCAGGCAGTGAAACTAAAATTGTAGGCATTGATAGAAAGTATTAATGTACTGGGCGAACTGCAAAACGCGTTAAAGAGTGGTACGCGCCTAGATGATAGCATTTTTGTAATAAGTCAATACATATAAATAGCCAGGGCGGAAAACGGACCGCTGAATTCAACTTTTCTAGACATAAACGGTGCATATACGAAAGCTTAAACAGGGAACTTCTGTGAAACATGCTCAAATTTAAAGGCATCGGTAAAGAAGTAATTCAATTACTAAAAGAAATATACAGAGATAAAGTTGGAGATTGCATGTAAGGGATTATGAAGTACCACAACTGTAGAGATATGCAAAGGACTAACGCAAGGATGTCCGCTGTCACCGCTGTTGCTAATGGTATATACGAAGAATATGGAAAAGAGTCGGCAAGAAAGCAACCTTGGTTTTAAACTCTCGTATAAGC
Source organism: Amblyomma maculatum (assembly GCF_055883805.1). NCBI lineage: Eukaryota > Metazoa > Arthropoda > Arachnida > Ixodida > Ixodidae > Amblyomma > Amblyomma maculatum. The sequence goes on along the minus strand of NC_139345.1, from coordinate 148,678,504 downwards.
TAGGTGGAACGGAGGTACAACAAACGCTTCCAGGGTTAATGTATGCGGACGACATTGTTCTATTAACTAATAGCCAGAAAGATTTACAATCATTGGTTAAGAAATGCGGATATGAGGGAGATGCAATCGGCTTTACCTTCAACGCACTTAGGTCAGGTCTGATGGTATTCAATGATTTCAGTTATAATAAGCTTACAATACAAGGAAGTGAGATACCAAGGCTGGCAGAATATAAATACCTACGAGTATGGATAAATTAATTCGGACAGGTATACATGGAAAAACATGAACAGGCCGCCAGGGCGAAGGAGCGAGGGGTTGTCGCGGTAATGAAGCATGGGCGTACAACAGATATGAAGTACTTAAAGGTACTTGGAAAGGAATAATGGTACCACGGCTTACTTCAGGAACGCGGTTTTGTGCTTGAAGGAAACGTCAATAGTGCTTAGAAATAAATCAAAGATCTGTGGGAAGGTTAGCACTTCGAGCCCACGAATACAAGGGGACATGAGCTGGGCGCTTTTCGAAGCTCGAGAGGCTCAGGGAAAAATATTGTACGAAGAACGCCTCAGAAAAATGAACGACAATAGGTGGGCAGCTAAAGCATCCAAATATTTATACCAAAAGAGCATTGATTCACAGTGGCGGAAAAGGACCAGTGTTATGTCCCGGTTATAGGGCTATTTTCGGGGTGGAGAGCAGGAATCACACACGAATTAGGGTCACACCAGACAACTAACGAGTATATATATGTAGGAAAGCAGGTCGGATAAATAAAGAACATTAAACGACAGGTAAAGAACACAGAGGCTAAAAACTGGAATAATTCAATGAAAAAGAAGCCGACCCTAGAAGTATTTATAAAACGTGGAAAACTCGCATTAAGAACGAAACCCTCTAGGACAGCTCAAGAGGCAGCGGCTTTCCTTTCGAAGCTAGGTCAAGATGTCTCAGAACCCGAAGCTACAGAAAAAAGTTTAAGAAGATGAAACTTTTGCTAAGTGCGGTAGATGCCCAGGAACAATTGAACATCTTATACTGGATTGTAGCAGTATCCATTCAGATGTCCACTCTATAACCGAGGCCCCATGAGGTTAAAGGTAACAAAGGAAGCGTGAACCAATCGATGGTACAGGTAAGCAAGAGGCGTTTGGAAGATTTATGGATAAATAGCAGGGGGGGGACGCATGAAAGCTAAATCGAAATTAAACACGAGTATTTAAAGATAACCCGGGGCGGCTAAAAGGAGAGACGCTCAAGTTGATGGATTATCTAAGTTTAAAAACATAAAAAAGAAAGGTTTTAGCATGGCGATGAAAATCACTGCCCTGTTTCAAAGGGGACGCTCCTAACGTACATACATACATACATACATACATACATACATACATACATACATACATACATACATACATACATACATACATACATACATACATACATACATACATACATACATACATACATACATACATACATACATACATACATACATACATACATACATACATACATACATACATACATACATACATACATACATACATACATACATACATACATACATACATACATACTGTAGTGAACTCTGCGAATATATTATGAAGACGAGGATGAACTAGGCGAGGATATCATAAAGACGAGGAGAAGAACGACGAAGTGCGGCTGCGCTGCTCGAGCTCGCTTGTGGAAGGCCTAGACTGGCTGTGCTCTTGTGTGGTTCTCTGTGCAACTTGGAGAGTGCTATTATCCCTGTTAAAGGGCAGTAAACACCCCCTTTCACTTGGTGGAGGTCAGGATTTACTGCCGTCCTGGAGCTTCGAAGCCGCACACTCCCGACACAAGCAATGACCGACGCTACCACCCCCAGTCCAACCGGCCCCTCATCCGCCGTGTTCTGCGCTGGAGCTTTGCGCCAGCGTGATCCTCCTATCTTCAGCGGAACCGGCGACCACGACGTGGAAGATTGGCTGTCATCATATGAGCGGGTCAGTACGCATAACAAATGGGACGACGGTCTCAAATTAAATAACGTGATATTCTACCTGACGGACGTTGCCAAACATGCGGAAGAATGCCGCCAGTTAGCCCGCAGTTTAACATCGGAATCGCAAGGCCGCCAAAAGTATCGTCACGACAAAGATCAGACGCCACACGTTTTCCCTACAGGATCCCTTGTTTGGCTCTGGGTTCCTGGCCCCCCACCGGGAGTGTCATCAAAATTTCGAACCGAGTACCACGGCCGCTACCGCATTGTCCGCCAAACCTCCCCTGTGAATTACATCGTGGAGCCACTCACTCCCTCTTCGGACATGCGTCATCGTGGCCGCGAAACGGTGCACGTGAGCCGCCTCAAAACATACTACGATCCGCTCCTCTTGCCCTCACCCTAAGTCGCCATGATGGCTCCTCTTCGCTCCGGGGGAAATTGTAGTGAACTCTGCGAATATATTATGAAGACGAGGATGAACTAGGCGATGATATCACAAAGACGAGGAGAAGAACGACGAAGTGCGGCTGCGCTGCTCGAGCTCGCTTGTGGAAGGCCTAGACTGGCTGTGCTCTTGTGTGGTTCTCTGTGCAACTTGGAGAGGGCTATTATCCCTGTTAAAGGACAGTAAACACCCCCTTTCAATACATACATACGTACATACATACATACATACATACATACATACATACATACATACATACATACATACATACATACATACATACATACATACATACATACATACATACATACATACATACATATGTACATGCATACATACATGCCTGCATACATACATACATACATACATACATACATACATACATACATACATACATACATACATACATACATACATACATACATACATACATACATACATACATACATACATACATACATACATACATTCGTACGTACATACATGCATGCATTCGTACGTACATACATGCATGCATTCGTACGTACATACATGCATGCATTCGTACGTACATACATGCATGCATTCGTACGTACATACATACATACATACATACATACATACATACATACATACATACATACATACATACATACATACATACATACATACATACATACATACATACATACATACATGCATACATACATACATACATACATACATACATACATACATACATACATACATACATACATACATACATACATACATACATACATACATACATGCATTCGTACGTACATGCATGCATTCGTACTACATACATACATACATACATACATACATACATACATACATACATACATACATACATACATACATACATACATACATACATACATACATACATACATACATACATACATACATACATACATACATACATACATACATACATACATACATACACACCAACATACACCCACATACATACATTCGCAGCGTCGCCCAACGATGCTTTGGGAGCCTGATCCAGAAGCGCTTGCCTCTCAATTCCGAAAGGTTCATCATAATAAAAAAGAAAACAGTCCGAGGCATGCGTGTAGACATGATGTTCTTGGTTATTGCGAGCTTAATCACTTAACTGGTAATTTTCTCAGTATCCTCTGGACCATCTCCATGTAAAAAAAAAATGTTTGTGCATGTTTATTCACTAAATATTGGCACGCGCTAGCTTTTGTGCTTATCGCAATTACCTTAAATATTGTGCACAACGAAGCTCACATTGAAGCGGGGTTTCAGGTATAATTGAGCGTCCGTACGGTCGCACTTCGCAAACAAAAATGAGTGCATGCAAGTATAGTGTTCATGCTTTACTTCTCCTGTGTGCGTGTCAGGAGCTGTTGCTAATGTTTGCTTTGTTATGTCTTGCTGTTTGGTTGTTCGTTTGTTCGTTTCCTCGTCAATGCGACAAAAAGGGCGTGCACTATCGGCTATCAAATGCATTTCAGTGACGTTTGTGTAATGAGCATGCCAGAGTTACACGTTCAGTTAGTAGGCTGCATAAAATTTCTAACATGCATAAGACAGGTATTTCAATCAGGCGTGGCATAAATTAGCAAAAACAACAAAAATAATTTTGCAAAATTGAGCTTCGCTGGCTTCTAGCTTCGCCTAAATAGGCATGGGCGATGCGAGAGTCATGGCGTTTTCAGTAAGCAAATTGGCCAGAAGCGTTATAGTTCCAAGTGAAAGTAGAGAGTAAATAAGGCTCGAGATTTTGAAAACACCGCATTTGAGTCAGATGCTGAGTAGTAGAAAGTGCTTTAAGGTGAATTTTTAATGTTCTTTTGAAAACTCCTTTTCTTTTTTTTATTTCTGGGTATTTCAATTTTAGCAGTAATAGCAAATGCAGAGTGATGAGCTACAAACTCAACGATTGTCCATGCGGGCTTTCAACACCACCAGTGCAGTTTCAAAACTGCGATGGGGCCTTGCCGCAGCAGTGCTGTAGTTTCATGCTCGATTTTTTTTTTTTTTGTATAGAAGAAATATTGACCAAGATGCTGTAGATATTGCGATATAAAAGCACTGAGGGAAAAAAATGCAATTATTTTTTATGAATTTTAATTCAAGAGGAATATAGATGAACTCTCGAATAACTCAAACTGACGACCAGATCAGAATAAACCGAGTCCTTCATTCCTTGCATCTTTGGTGCGAGAAATGGGACATGAAAATTAACTACACCAAATCAACTTTCGCACATATAACAAATAAAAAAAAAAGTGTCAGGTTATATTCTTATAACGTTGCAAACAATAAACTAAAAAATGTTGATACCTTCAAATATTTAGGAGTCGCAATTACACATAACCTTCAGTGGCATAAGCACATTAATAATGTGTGCTCAAAAGCTTCATAAAAACTTTACTTTTTGAGAAAGAAATTAGAATATTCAACAAAAGACGTCAAATTAACAGCCTACAAAATGTTCATACGCCCATCCTTGGAGTACGCCTGTGCTGTCTGGAGCCCCCACCAAAAAGTTTTAAAAGATAAACTGGAACGTACTCAAAGAATGGCCGCTCGTTTTATTTTGTCAAAGTACAAAGAACGGACTCAGTGACGGAAATATTAAACACATGTGAACTCGAGTTACTTGAAAATCGAAGGCACAAATCCAGATTGAAGCTTTTATTTCAGATACTCCAAGGACATTTAACGATAAGGAAAGATAAATATATTCAATCTCGGGAAAACGGAGCGCCAGAACAAACCACACGAGAGCAGTCAAGCCTTATGTCACACATGTTGATGTTTTCCGCAACTCCTTTTTTCCTGGTGTGATTGAATCTTGAAATGCTTTTCCAGTTGAAGTTGTTGAGCAGACGGATGTGCACAAATTCGAACGATCCATTGATGTTTTGTATAGAGAGCGTACAACTTGACAACTTGATCTCATTATAAAAGTTATGAATTGTATTTTATTTTATGCCCTCCCTGTATCGACCCTCAAGCGAGGGTTAACAGCATCAATAAAAAAATATCAGGAATTAATTCCCATTATCACACCCCGCAGTCCCACTGCTACCTTTTTTTTTTTTTAAAAAAAAGAAAAGCAGTTTTGCGAGGACGGATGGGTGAGTACTGAGCAATGACGGCGCGGCGAAAGATCCCGCTTTCTGGAAGCCTGAGCGTATATAGCGTTGAACCTTTACTAACCAGTTCCTGCACAGCCTAATTACATCACGTGCGGAGTGATGTAATGGTGGCTTTGTAAAGCAGAGCGAAAGCACGCCTTCATCAGAATTTCTAAGAGGCAACTCTTCATGTATAGTACCATGCTTCTCGCCTTGAAGATTTCCGCTGATATACGAGGGTAGTCCCAAATGTAACGCCTTCAAAGAGCAGCGGCCGTAGGGAAACTATTTGCGTGGCTGCTCGCCATACTGCTCTGTTCATTGTTCCTCGTACTTTTAAACAAGCTATGACTGAGCGTGGAAGGGGCTGTCCATGGATGAAGGAAACAACTTAGGAGAGGCCCTTACCATTCCCAATGCATTGGAGAAAGTGTGGCGGAAGTGACGTCAAAATTTAGGGTTAACCAAGTCAGGCCATTTGCAACGGTGACGCGGTTGCTATGAAAACTCGGACCACTAGCAACAGCGTTGCTAAAGCTGTATCCACACGACGGACCACGGACCTGTTTTGGTCCGCGGACCAAGCGTCACGTGACGTTCCACTTCCGGTTTATGAGCTCCGCACCAGGTCCGCGGACCGGGGCGGGCGAAAATGGCTGGGCATTTTTCTCGGACCGCGGACCACGGACCTGGCGGCGTTCGCGAACGGAGGAGGCGCGTTTGCGCCCGATTAAAGCGCGTGAGCTAGCCCACATCAACAAAGTGCACTTTGAACACGTTTTGAAGAGCACCAAGTAACATATAGGAAGTTTCAAGAGTGGCGTACGACGGTGTTTTTATGCAGCCTTCGAGTACCGAGTACCACGGTATACGTACTACGTGCAGCACTACGTGCTGCCCTGTCACGTCCCGGACGACTGTTTTACAGCGGCGTGTTTAGTGAAAAGTGTCAAAAAAAAAAAAAATCGGGCCCCAGCTGCATCATTAAAGAGAAGTTCCCAAATGAACACGTTCGACGTCTAATGCCGCGAGTTTGCCGGAGCGGTGCCGCCGCAAGCACGGTGGACGACGCCGCACTGGCCGCGCCTATACTCCCTAGTCGCCACTAGGCCTAGATTGTTTCACATCGAAGCCACCGCGAACGGTGGCTTCTAGATTTGACCAGCACTGTTGTAAATGGCCTGCGCAGTGACAAAAAGAAAGAAAGAAGAAGTTTACCGACTGTCCTGTAAAAAAAAAAAAAAAAAAAGACATGGCCATATATGGGCGAGGCTTTAGCAGCGGAGATAGTGTACAAGAAGGCCGGGTGAGCCGGCGCTGCACATGCGGCAGCTGTTATGCAGAAACTTGCTTGTTATCACAGTGATCCCCACGAAGTGGTCAGTTCGGATACGCCTTTATGCCAGGCTTGTTATTCTAGGAAAGTCTATTTCACTACGCACGCTGGCGCAAGAGATATCCGCCGCTGCCGTAGCACGCCTCGACGCGGCGGTAGGGCGATGCTTGAGCGCGCTATTCCCGAGTTGGAAGCAGCTCCACGCACGGTGTTATAAATAATTAGGATATTTCTAACCGCTGCTTCGTTATGCTGATCGCCTAAAGGGTAACGGTTGCGCGCTGTGCAGCAGTGGTGAGCTGCTATTTGCGTTAACTGCGGCTAAGTTCGGTCCACAGTTAAGGCGTCCGCGTATGTAGATGTGATCCTTATCACCTTCATCATTGCGTCTGGTATTAAACGGATTAAGTGGAGCGCTGTCAACTTAGGTACGTTGTTAGGGCTCTACAGGTGCGTCCATGTTTATATGCAATATGAAGCCCCTATAGACGAAGGCCACACCTGAATATTGCCCAAATGCACGCTAAATTCGGCATTGTGAAATAATGTAAAAAAAAAAAATCGGAGGCAGTCTCCAACGAGCGCATCGCGAAACGGCGAAGTAAATAGTGTATACCTTCGGCCAACCCCGTGGTCCGGCTTGTCGGCTGCTATTTTGGCCCGCCGTGTGGATGCTGCCGCGGGCCGGACCTAGCCGGACCGTGCGCGATCGACACCACGTGACCGGTCCGCGGCCCAGTCCGTGGTCCGTCGTGTGGATACACCTTAAGGGCCCTATAGGTACGTGAACGTCGCGGAGGAAGAAAATGCGGAGAGAGCGTCCGGTCGTGGCGCGGACGCGCCGGCTTCAAAAAAAATGACGTCAGGGCCTCTCCTAAGTTCTTTCCTTCCTCCATGGGACTGTCAGTCTTGGCATGGCAGCCATTTAAAACGGAGCTCCCGTTTGTCGCTACCGCCAGATGCAAAGTTCGCGCAATTATTCGATTTTTGAACGCAAAAGGAGTTCAACCAATCGAAATTCATCGCCAGTTGACGGAGTTGCATGGAGAGTCGTGCATAAACGTTAAAAACGTACGCGAGTGGTGTAGGTAGCTCGCAGCTTGTCGCACTGAAATGCACGACGGAGTAAGAAGCCGTCAATTTTTGATGAGACAGTCGCGAAGGTCGAAGAAATGATGCGGAAAGATAGGAGGATCACACTCAACGAAGTCTCCATATCTGTTCCTGCCGTTTCTAGAAGTACTATAATCGTACGATTTTGACAGCAAAGTTGAAATATCGGAAGGTTTGCGCAAGATCGGTTCCACGAATGCTCACAAACGACCATCAACGGCAATGCGTTGACTCCTCTCGCGAATTTCCTCGGCGTTATGGGGATATTGTTGCGGGTGACGAAACGGGGGTGTTTCCACTTCACACCTGAGACCAAGAAGACCGTGAGTGGTGGCATTTCTCTTCACCCAAGCCGATAAAATTCAAGCGAAGCCAGTTTGCCGGCAAAGTCATGGCAACTGTGCATTGGGATGCGTGGCGTGAGCTGGTATGGCATAGGCATAAAAAAACTGCCGCAGTGTCAGCAAAAATGCATAGACTGCAACAGCGATTGCGTGGAAAAGAAGAAGAATGGTCTGCCTTTTTAAGTGATTTGTAAATGTTTAAAATAAACATTTCTTTCGATTTATAAAAGAACTGGACACCTTAATTTTGGAATGACCCTATGAAAACTTGCGCTGATCTCCAGAGACAAATTAAGAGGCTTAACGCGCTAAACAAAGCGTCGTCAGCCGCCCCTCTGATTACCATTTGCGTGCTTACTAATTAGTGGTCCACAAACTAATTAGTTTGTGGACCACTCTTCTATCCCACACTTCGCGAAATCCGGTGCGGTTGGTGCGCTTGTCCCAGCATATGAACACCACCATTCCATTATGCACAGCGGTAACGGTGGCTAGCGCAGATACTTTCGAAAGCGCTCTCAAGCCCAACAGATATAATAAACGCGATAAGGTAACTCGTGGTGTATATAGCTTGCATCTAATAGTGTACACTGCTTATTCGACAGCGACGTCAGATGGAATTGGAGCATTTATTGCGCATTTCCGGTCGTTGCTAAATGGTACTACTGATTCTAGCTTTAGCTGCCTGGTGCAGTTAAACCTGCAGACACTACTCTGAAGGTGCAAGAGGAACCATTAAATCTCACCAAGGCGTCGCAACGGTGGGTCCGTGCTTGGGACGATCGACTGTCGAACGCAACTACGCGGGTTCGATTCCCGGCCGCGGCGGCCGCTTCTCGATGGCGGTGCAAATCAAGGCGCCCGTGTGCTGTGCGATGCCAGTGCACGTTAAAGAACCCTAAGTGGTCGAAATTTCTGAACTCCTGCACTGCGGCGTCTGCCATTCCCGAGTCGGTTTGTGACGTTAAACCCCATAAACTAAACAAACTTAAATATCACCAAGGCCGCGTTAGCTTGCCAAAACGTCAAAAAAAGAAAATGACATCGAAGCTGCATCCGTGTTGGCGGAAGAAAACGGTCTTAAGCGCCTTTTGTTTACACCGAATATTGACGTCATTCCCTAACGGATACCCGAAGCTTTCGAGCCCGAGGCTCTTTTAAAAATTCTCCTGAATGAATGCGAAGTCGGAAATGCAACTCTACATTTCCTTTTTTTATCCCTATCGAGCAGAAGGACACGAGATTCGGACGTCGGGGGTTCAGGTCCTATTAGAGGCATCTGTTTTATTTTTTTCTGTTTTCTAATTATCTCCCTGATTATACCATCATTTCACATCGATCAGCGCACACAAATCCCCATGCTTTCCTTCTGGTCAGCAGCAATTGCATTCTTTGTATGTATGTATGTATGTATGTATGTATGTATGTATGTATGTATGTATGTATGTATGTATGTATGTATGTATGTATGTATGTATGTATGTATGTATGTATGTATGTACGTATGTACGTATGTATGTATGTATGTATGTATGTATGTATGTATGTATGTATGTATGTATGTATGTATGTATGTATGTATGTATGTATGTATGTATGTATGTATGTATGTGTGTGTGTGTGTGTGTGTGTGTGTGTGTGTGTGTGTGTGTGTGTGTGTGTGTGTGTGTGTGTGTGTGTGTGTGTGTGTGTGTGTGTGTGTGTGTGTGTGTGTGTGTGTGTGTGTGTGTGTGTGTGTGTGTGTGTGTGTGTGTGTGTGTGTGTGTGTGTGTGTGTGTTTGTGTGTACGTACAAATGTATGTATGTATGTATGTATGTATGTATGTATGTATGTATGTATGTATGTATGTATGTATGTATGTATGTATGTATGTATGTATGTATGTATGTATGTAGCATACAACACAAAATGAATAAGGTTTCAGGGGTAGCATCAGTCCTCTAGCTAACGTTCCTACAAGTGGACTTGTCTTATCAGCGGAAGTGCACTGGTTATCGTCTCAATGAGCAGTAAGCTGTTTGACACGACAAGGATATCAGCACAGTAAAAGTGAGGAATTGTTATGAAACGCGCACGGAGCAAAACTGCTAAATTTTACGCGGACTTTTAACCAACGTTTACTTTGCGGCTGCCTAGTACTGGATGATAAAGGTAAGTAATGTTCTAGAGGGTAACAGCTGGGTTAAGGAGGTATCAGAGCTTAGGGGACTATGGACATCGTTTTAGTTGCTGTTTTCTTCTTTTAAGGAATGCTTTAGGCATAAGAACACATAGATCACCATGTGATATTCACCTAGGGCGGTAAATTAATTTATATGTGAATATATTCGTTGATGCTGTGCAGGTGCCATCGTCAGAACAATGGCTAGCGTGTGTTGATGTTAAACCCAGTGAGGTACAAAGTCAATGAATGAATCAAGCCTTGATTTGAAGGAAGGGGTGGCTCTCGGCCGCTGTTTGGATAACTTCATTTCATTAAACGGGAAAAGTCGGTCTGTTTCAAAGGCTGGAATGATAAGAAACGTCTTGCCGTTATTTCGTAAATCACGTGGCCGAAACAAGTCTCAGTATAGTTCAGCTGAATCGTTCGACAGACAAAGCAAAAACAACTTAAAAGCGAAATTCAAATGCAAATTACTTAGGAGTCTTACGTAAATACCACATTAGGAAGCAGTCCTTTCTCGTTATAATGAATCATTTTTCAGAACAAAACATATAAGAGAAAATTTCCTCCTTGAACGCGTATAAAGTTGTGCAAGTAAACGCTCGTTGCATGAACAGAATGTAGTAGGAACGGATTTATGGTTCGCTTTTGTAGGGGCAATCAGATTTGCCCCATGCATTCGTTAAAATTGTTTGATCAAAGCAAATTGTCTGCAGCCTCGGTTCCCGAAGTAACATTTCTCGCTTGCGAAATAAAGGTATCCCTGCGTTGGAGCCCCTTTAACCTTTTCCTGCTCACATTTCTGCTGCCGTCATACATGCGCTTACAAATTACATAAGATATTTTTGAAGGCAGCATCATACAGCAAAATATAAGCGAATTCTATGGCTGTCGGTAGAGTGAAGAAGGAGCACAGCGATTTCTGGACGGCCAAAAAGAACAATCAGTTACTACGTCACTAACGTCACTACGTCACTAACGTCACTATTAACATCGACCGAAACGACGCCTAGCTGGCCTCTCCTCTCGTGCTCTCGTGAGCCTTAGTTCGTGTATCCTCCACGAGAGGCCGCCACCATGCCAGATATTTGGGAAAGGTTGCGCGTCTGCTCGATGCCGCCGGCCGGAGGCGAACAAACGGTAGGCATCGGCTGCGAGCCGCCGCGGTGTCGGCCCATTCAGCTTGGAGCCTTTGAAACGTATGAAAGGGCGCCGCGACCCCCTTTTGTGCGCGAGGACGGCCCTCGAGTACTACTCCTGCGCACACACGCTTCTTTTCAGGCCTGGTCGGGTTCAAATGTTGGCGGTAGCCCCCACAGAGTAAGAGCTGTCAAAAAAGGGGAAGAGAGCCGATTGTTGCCGCTTCGCCCAAATTGCGGGCACGTAGTAGCAGTCTATGCGTAGCGCTTACACACACGCACACACACACACACGCGCACTGGCACTTAACAGGGCACAAGTGAAAACAAACTGTCAGAATGCGGAGGGGCAAAGGTAAGAAGAAATGATGCTGGCATGTGGCTTTGAAGCAGACGGCGGAAGAGTGGAGGATTCCCTGCCCAGCAAAGGAATGCTCGACGAAATCTGTCAATGGCCATTGTGAAGGGGATATACGGATTCCACGCGGCTTTTCTCATTGTGGGCAAGGGACCGTGGCGTGGAAAGGTCGCCCAAGGACGCTGCTACGCTACGCGCGGATGTTTTGATTCTGTCACTCTTTCAGGGCGCTAAAAAAAGAGCGAGGATAAACGTTTAAACGGGATCTTCTTTCGTCGCATAGAGCTGTGAAGTTGCGTAGCGTAGCTGGACTCGCAAACGGCAATCAAAGTGTAAATAATTACCCATGAGCTCTTCATTTTGGTTATCATTCAGATATGTTGCAGCTGTCAGTTAGTGTCAGCTAAGTTGGGAGGTTTTTAATATCGCTGAGCTCACAGACGAAAACCAGAAAAAAAATAAATGGGGGTTTCCCTGCGGCATTTAGGTTTACAGGCGTTGCTGCTGGGAATTAGAAGAAGGCCGCCTTCCGCACCTTTTCTGATCGTGAAGCCCGGCTGCTTCTGCGCACTCTATTTGGGGCAGATAATTATTCGTGTCAGAAATAGCAGTCAATGCCTCACAAGTATCTGCGCAATGAAATCGCACAGTTGGAAGAGGAAGTTTATGGGAGCGAAGTATTTCCAATCTAAGGCCCACGTTCCAGCGCATATCGATCCATGCCGTTAGCTATACATACATACATACATACATACATACATACATACATACATACATACATACATACATACATACATACATACATACATACATACATACATACATACATACATACATACATACATACATGCATGCATGCATGCATGCATGCATGCATGCATGCATACATACATACATACATACATACATACATACATACATACATACATACATACATACATACATACATACATACATACATACATACATACATACATACATACATACATACATACATACATACATACATACATACATACATACATACATACATACATACAGCCGTTGTCAAACGTGTAGAGCCAGTGGTGTCTGCTTCTGAGCCGTGTAGTGGCGCTGATTTAGCACTATACTCGGGGACACCTTTTCTTGGCAATAAGGCCAAAGCTACAGAGCCAAAACGCACCATCTTCCTACGCAGCTGAATATAGTCCGTAGTTACATGAGTAGTTTCTGCAAAAACAAATTGAAATCATAGCGCTAGTTATTTACGGTGTATTTTTTATAACAGAACTAATTTTTCGAAATGAAGCTGTTATGCCTAAAACACTTGTCTTAGTTCCACCACGTTTTCTTCTGCGATGTCTGTCGCAGGTTTTAGAGATGCCTCGACTTTGCAGACAAGATGGCGACTGCCGCCTGTTCTGGTCGTTCCGGTTCTGGTTCGTGCACTCCGCAACGACTTGAAGCGTTTTGACCAGACAAGATTTGAGTAAAGTTCAAACGCTGGCTGTCGAAGCAAACGAAAGAAATGATCTGCAACGCCTATGCAGGCCGAAAGCCGCGCGGTCGAACTACATTGCGGAGCGACACGTTTAAAGGCCCCGCCTCCCTACCTTTGCGCCCATTGCCAAGAAAAGGTGTCCCCGAGTACAGTGGAGGTCTTTCCCCCTGAAGAGGGTAGGACAAAAAATCGTCTTTCCAGCAAAAAATTTGGAACACTGGAGATGCATTACAAGCCGCACGAAGTGACTCAGAAGCAGACCCCCTGGGCTCTACACTTTTGAAAAAGACTGTACACACACACACACACACACACACACACACACACACACACACACACACACACACACACACACACACACACACACACACACACACACACACACACATATATATATATATATATATATATATATATATATATATATATATATATATATATACATGCATACATACATACATACATACATACATACATACATACATACATACATACATACATACATACATACATACATACATACATACATACATACATGCATGCATGCATGCATGCATACATACATACATACATACATACATACATACATACATACATACATACATACATACATACATACATACATACATACATACATACATACATACATACATACATACATACATACATACATACATACATACATACATACATACATACATACATACATACATACATACATACATACATACATACATAAGACACCAATATATTCACCTTATTCGAAATTATTCGCACCGCGGTCTAGTGTTCATATGCCGGCCACAAATGCCTCCTGGAAGGCGCTAGCGAGGAGGTGTTGTTGATTATGCCGTTTTCTAAAAGCAGTTTGCCTTCGTGAAGGCAAACTACATTATACATGACCGAAAACATTTATAGCATGGAGATTTGTAATTACAAAGTGATTCACCCAAAAAGAAATTTTCTTCACCTAGGTAGCTTCTGAAACAGCTGTAAAGTTTCCGTCTGTGGCGAAATCGTAGCACTGCAGTGGATACTGATGAATAATAATTAGTCTAAGATTGCAAGTATACTGTACAAACCGGCTTGACAGCATCAAACGTTTCAAGTACAAAAGTTCTATTAGTTGATGAGTCGGTCAATAATAATCGAATTCTGAGGGTCACTTCCACAGAGAACAATCTTGAAATAGTAGCTTCTTTACTTGAAACATCACTTTTGAGCGCTACTCTAGTTCCTAACAACAATACTCAACGCTCCATAAATTCCCCTGAGTAACTGAATGAAAGGGCAATGAAAGAGCATTGCTAGGCAATGAAGGGAGGTCCTGCTCTTATGTCTGCATGCGTAATGTATATGGCTGGGGCGGCAACAGCGTTCTCTTCAGAAGAGCAAGTGCGATCATCACCAACTTCATAACCTTTCCTGCAGAATCGCAATAAAGGTTGCGCTTGTAGTTAATTTTTCATGATTTCATCATGACTATATCATAATGATAACAAAAATCCTATAGTATTAATTTTTCTGAAAGTATTCCATGTTCGGGGGTAACCGCTGGCGACTGGCCAAACGCAAGGAAACGAGCACTGCAATTAAGCAGTCGGCTTCTTTGACAATGAGATATGCAGGTAATCTTCGTTAGTGTGTGTGTGTGTGTGTGTGTGTGTGTGTGTGTGTGTGTGTGTGTGTGTGTGTGTGTGTGTGTGTGTGTGTGTGTGTGTGTGTGTGTGTGTGTGTGTGTGTGTGTGTGTGTGTGTGTGTGTGTGTGTGTGTGTGTGTGTGTGTGTGTGTGTGTGTGTGTGTGTGTGTGTGTGTGTGTGTGTGTGTGTGTGTGTGTGTGTGTGTGTGTGTGTGTGTGTGTGTGTGTGTGTGTGTGTGTGTGTGTGTGTGTGTGTGTGTGTGTGTGTGTGTGTGTGTGTGTGCGTGCGTGTGTGTGTGTGTGTGTGTGCGTGCGTGTGCGTGTGTGTGTGTGGGGGGGGGGGGGCAGTTTGAAGGCACTCTTCTGTCCGTGTTGGCGGCCAGTGAGCTCCTCGTGCTGTTTTAAGCTACATACATTTCACCATGCTCGGAACACTACAAACGTCCGCCGGCACGAACCCATGGAAGATGGATCCCGAAGAAGCACTAGCCAGCCGCCACCGACCTCCTAAATCAAGCCCTTATCCTCCTTTCTCCCTTCGCCCGTTGTCTTGTGCTCTTGTCGGACGTGTACCATTGAACCCCTCCTCCCCACCCCCCAACCCCCCGACGCCTCCGCCTCATCTCCAGGATTCCACTCAATGTGGGATCCCGGAGCCGTCTCAAGTGTAACGTGAAGCGCAAATTCAGCACGCGGAAAGCATAAGGTAATTATCGAACCATAAAAGTGAGAAAAAATTGAATAAATTTCAGGCGACTTGATGCAAAAAAAGGAGAAGGTTTCAAGGAAAAATGGCACGTAGAAAACCGTCAGCAAAAAAAGCACAATCCTGAGAGGAATATCAGAGCATGTAAATTTTTTTTCTCTTTCTTTTGAAGGCAGGTGCGCGGTGAAGGACTCTAGGCGCGGCGGCTAGTGAACGATCGAGTGAAAAGAACGGAAGAACGACAAAAGTGCGACGGACGAGCACTGTAGGTCTATGTCAACTGTAGGTCATTATATTTTTTGTCTGGGCTCTGTGGCTGCTGTATTCTCTGCTGATATGGATCCACACTTGGTTTGGTTTGGTTTGTGGGGTGTAACGTCCCAAGGGGATTCAGACTATGGAGAAAGGCCATAGTGGGGGGCTCCGGAAATTTCGACCACTTGGCATTGTGGAACCGAGAGACTATATACCCGCCGCGCACGCTGATTGAGGCGGCAGTGGTGAATGCCTTTGAAACCGCTCTGGAAACACCATGGGTTGGAGTAAGCATAGTTAACTTACTGATAGACAACGATTTGATTGTGTTATATAAAACTGATAAAAGCGACTTTTTCTAGAAACCAAGATAGCCGATGGTTGTTATAAGGGTAACAGGCTGGATTCCCGGAGAAGGCAAGCGTAGGCAAGGGCAGCAGAAAGTTTGGTGGGATAAGTTTAGGAAGTCTGAGGTGATTAAGGTGGCACATGCTGGCGCGGAAGAGGGTTAATTTGAGTATGGGAGAAGCATTCACCCTCTAAGTCGCGGGGAGAAAAAGAGAAAGAAGACTAAACTTGCATAGGAGTGCGCGACTGCAGGCTTTAACTGACTCCTTATCATGACTGTTGTGAAGGAAGACACTGATCAATAAAAAAGAGGACCAGGAATTTTCGAAGGCGAGGAGGGCAAGTCATTGCTTTTTATTTCAGTTGACACTAAAATACTATACACTGAAGTACTAATTAATTTTGCATGAGCGGACGAATGGTTGTTCAAAATATTCACATCACATCGACATAACTCGTGCACTTGCCAGGTACTTATCTTGCAAGAATGACGTTTTGTTTATTTCAGTGGTAGCGGTGCTGCTGACAACATCACTCGGTAGGAGGTCTCAAATGGAGTCTGTTTTGTAACCCAGCGAAGGACACTTGATGCGTGCGCTGATTTATGAATTAGTGCCCAGATGCTGTCGCAGATTTCTTTCTTGTTTCCTGCTAACTGAAACCTTACACTAGGAGGCTTATAGCAATTAGAGCAGAGAAGTTACTAGAGTAGTATTATTTATGCCATTATTGGAAGCGACAGTGATCATCAGGCCTCAAGCAGTGCACCCTTGCTTCCGATGGAAAGCCATTTCTTTTTTCATCCTTACAGTCTTTCCGCTCTTGCAAGTTCTGAGAGTGCGTATATATACTCTCACGAGGCTAGCGAACGCTAGCCTCGTTAGGCGGCGTGATCTTGTAAGGAACAGAAGAGCCATCTGCTTTATCGCCGTACGCCGAAACGTCTTTTGCAATGACGAAAGCCGTTCAGGACAGGAGCGTGGACGTAAACTCACTCCATGCGGAAAGTCACGTAGCCTGGCAGCGACGATCCCGCGAGAACCTCGGCTATAGTGCACCTCCGCTAAGCGTGGCGCTGACTTCGGGGACAGCACAGGCGGCGGCCATTTGTCGAGCCGCGACTTTTGCAAATGGATTTCGCGTATACTCGCTCCTCCCGTATGCAGCCGGCACACAATACCACTCACGTTGATACGGTGCTCGGAAGGAGAGACGCGTACTCGCATACGTTGCTGCATTTCTTGAAGCGACTTTTCGGACGACACCAGGGGAAACGACAGAGAAAACTTGATAGAGTGGAGCAGTAAACGAAGGCCGCCGGCACACCGCGAAAGATCGGCTCCATCTTTAGGCCGCATCCCGCCCATCCAGTAACGACTTGGCAAGCCCTCGTGCGACGAACTACGATGGTCTGTCCGCAAAATCATTTGCGTGCTAGAGTGCCTTAAACTCTCCCCCCCCCCCCCCCCCCCCTTCTCCGCGCCCGCTTTTATCTGCTCCGCCCCGGCTTCCTTATTTATTTTTTCTCTCTTTTCTTTTGATTTCTTTTTTCTGCTACTGACCTCCCCAGCATTGTTGTCAAGCTTCCGAGCCGGCGCAGGCTACTGTAGCACACTTTCAGGGTGTGGCCTAAGACCTTTCGGTAAGGAGACGCCTTCTTGAAATATACAATCAGGTGCTGTGCCAACTTGGGTCGCCTGTGATCTCGCGAGCTTCTGTGGGGTCCTGTTTCTTTCGGCAATGCTTTCAGACATTCACTGTGATAGTTGCATGCAGCGCCGGCGGAGCTGTGTAAAGGGCGGCAGACGTGAGCCATTCATTGTAATGCCATTCAGGTAGAATAACAAGAAAAGCTCAGTCGAAATTAAAAGGGTAATTTGCACGGTATGAGCCTTGTGAGCCTATATGTGCTGCTGTGCAAGGCGTTCGAAGTTGGGGCAGCGTGTCGAATGTATACATATCTATACATGGAGACAATTTTGCTGCCTAATTGCTGCTGGCGAGAAATTAGGCATGCATTATATACATAGGCGTCGTACAGTATATAGTAAGGTGGCTAGATCGTGTTTCGCTTAAGCCTGGTTGCAGCTGCATCATACGCTGCTACAACTGCGCATTCCCCATGCGTTGCATGTCTAAGCAGCGTGGGTGAGGGAATATTTAAACGTCTCCCGTCTGTTGCTGTACAGTAGCAGCCGCCTAAAGTAGTGGCAAGCGAGCGAACTGAATTCGTAAGGAACAAGACGCCCTGCAACGCAGGCGCTGAACTAAACAAGCGAGCGCAGAGGTCTTGCGCTCATTTTAACGTTCCCCACTACTCAAGATCGATTTTTAATAACCTTGCAGCTGTTTCCTGCATAGTGTTCCAGATTTTAATATAACGTACGCAGTTAGCTAACCACAGAGGCGTGCACTGCTTCTAAATAACAATTACAGCCTCTCGCGTAATCGAGACTTTACGTGTAAACATGAAATGGTTACAGGCTCCGTGGCGGCCTTCAAACTCCATTGATCCCACGTGCGGGGAGTGCGTAAGCATGCGAACTCCTTGAAGGTGGCTCACTTAAATTCTGGAAATCATTCATGAGTTGACCATACTCAAATAAGGCTGGACACCAATTTAAGTCTATTTCGGAAAAAAAGTAAAAGATCGGTGTAGGGTGGACCAAATGTTGGGGGTGACAAACCAAAATTTAAAAGCTACCACTGAGTTAACCATAGTACAATTATGTTGGGTTGCCCAACATAATTTGGACGAAGTCAAAGTTTTAGCATACAGGGAACAATTGTTTCTTTTTCTTGTTTTTTTTTTGTTTTTTTTTTTGTGGGGGGGAGGAAGGTGTGAGGGGGCGTGGGGACCAAAATTTGAAAGTTGTATTAGTTGACCGTACTCGAATTATAGATTGGGCAGCAATTTTGGTCAATTTCGGACCAAATCAAATTTCGAGGTTTCAGGTGGTCCAATTTTGAGTGTAGCTCCTCCTAAAGTTAGAGGTCATTGACTTGGGCATACTCAATTTCGGTTCGACACCAAAAAGTGGTCAAATTTTAACGGAGTCGAATTTCGGGGTTCCTGGGGGCCAAAGTTTTGTCATGGTTATATCATCACGTGATTTCTGGGAAACATCGTGATCGCTTACGAGGAAAACAAGTCTCGTTAAACCTCGTTCCTATGCACTGATGACTGGAAATAATACATGGACGACCGGAAATCGGTATCTGGGTGTTGGCTCCCGGTTTTGGTCAAACCTCACCTCAACGTCATCGACGACGGGAACTAAAAGCATTTCATGCTTAAAAGAGAAAAAGAGTTCAAGTTAATAGTAAAGGAACACAAATTAACGAATGGTAGCTAATATCATGCGACTGAGTTTTGGACGTATAGCCATTCAATGGTAACCAAAACCCGGCGGCTGGTAACTTCGTCAGCACTAGCATGATAATTGTAGATCGGAACTATACACATCCCTCACGGTTTGTTCACGTCCGATCAGGCACTTGATTCGGTGGGCAAGTTCTCATTCAAGACCACTGAGCACGAATACGAGGAGCGCGCAGTCGGCCACAGCGCCACCGGGAGATATGGTGCCCAGCACGATTTTCGAAAAATAAAAAAGCATGAATACCTAAAGTCCCCGTACTGACTAACCGACGCCCAGCCGAACGACACTGCCACCCATCTTGTAAGAGAAGCGACCTCTATATATCATTCCCCAAGAGGACGGCCTCCGAAAACAGTGCGCCAGTCGCTATGCGGAGACGCCGGACCGCACGATGCCACGGCGGAGTTTTCGCCCGCTGATGGTGCATACAGCTACCGCCTCTGACGCTGCCGATTTCTGTGTGGTTTCGGGCACTTTTACTTCCTTGAAAGCCCTTGCTATGTGTTATAGTCCATGCGGCCCCCATCGGATACGATGGAATTGTGTCTTCGTGTATAGTCAGCTTTAATCCGCCATACTTGGCCTCCCTCCGGCGGGAATCACTTTTTGCTACCCTTTTGGTTCTCTAATATACAGCGCTTTGCCTCTAGTCTTGATTTTCACTCAACCTTTTTCTCTTCTGCTTGCTTATGTTACTTCTTAATCTGGCTGCAATAAAGGCATATGGAACACAGCAGCGCTCCAGGGTTTGTAGTGATTTCTCTCTTCCTCCTTCGCCTTTATTTTTACTCTTTCACAGCTGCTTTCCATCTTGGCATTCTCCTAATTCATTCGGAAAAACACTTGCAGAATTTCCTTTCAAAGTCAAGCTCTGTTGGCTCGCAACCCTTACAAAAATGGATATTGAATTTCTGTTACCCACGTAATGTGTTTTTGATGAGTCATCAACCACTCAAAGGAGATTCAAGATTAGATGTGTTTTAACATCATATCCGCAGCAGACTTTCCTTTGAGATCACACATGAAGTTTTGTGCTTGGAAAACGCAACAGTATTTTTGGGTAGGATCTAATGTGGAAATACATTGACTTTATCAAATGAGGAAATGTATACATCACTAAGTGAATATATATTATTTCTTTGTTAACTGCACACTTTCAGAGCCCTATGTTTTCATTTCTGATTAGCATATGTAGGATGTTGCCTAAGAAACAATTTTTATGTGTTTTAACATGAGATCCGCAAGAGACTTTCATTTGAGATTACGCAAGAAGTTTTGTACTTGGAAAACAAAACAGCATTTTTGTATAGGAGCTAATGTGGAAATACATTGACTTTCTCAAATGAGGGAAATTATACATCACTAAGCGAATGTATATTCTTTACTATGTTTTCATTTCTGTTTAGCATGCACTGTAAAAACAAAAACAACTTTTTGGACATTTGTTTCATTCAAAACACGCTTACACCCTGCGTCCTGGGTGTTTGTGCCATTGCAAATCACTTCTTGCCAAGCGAATGGGTGCTGTGGTTGGACAATATTGTTGAGGGTGTTACGGGCAAGGATATTATTGTGTACGCGAACCGACGCACTGCCACACCGCCTCCAAGCTAACGGACGCAAGGCCGCTCCATTTCCAATGCCTCCTTGCACCTGCGAGCAGGCCGTTTTGGAGAGACCAGCAGGGGTACCCCGGCCTGCGCCGATGACGACGCGCGGACGTAATCCGAGCCGTGCGTTGACTCGGAACTGGACCGTCTTGGGAGCATGTGCGCGACCAGGGCACGAGAAGCAATGCCTTCTTTATAATGCATGATATTTTGCGTGTTTCTTAAGCTTTCGAGCTCCTTCTTGCTCTGCGTATAGATTAGCCGAGCCCTCAGTCATCGCAACGCTTCCCGAAATGTTTAGATACAAATAAGATTTAGTTACCAGTAAAATAGTGTTGGCGCTGCTGCGCTTGCCGGTATTGAAGCTTGCTCGCACTTTTTTTCCTTAAAGGTTCGTGCTACAGCTCCGTGTTCAGCGAAAATTACGCCCAAGGTAGCAACCACCGAAGAGCCAGCGTTGATAAATTTGCCAGCGATGCCAAACTCGACATGTTAAAATGACTGCAGTGGACAAAATAGTGCGCATAGGTATCTAGAACATTAGATGCAAGTTCTAATGGTCAAGAAGTTGTAATTGTTAGAGCAGCCGCAATGGCCTGTACACTTCGAAACATTATGTCCCAATCTTATGAATGCAGTCCAGACATAAGAAGCAAATATGTTACCGGCAATACAAGTTCCCCGAGTGGCCGAGTGGTTAGCGTAAAAAGCTACGGAGTAAGAGGTACCGAGTTCGAATCGCGCCAGAGGTGCATTTTTTTTTTTTTCGCTTAGTTTTATTTTTTTTTTATTTTTTAGCTTTTTTAATGTAGTTGAGGTGCTTCGCTACGTTTTAGCTTTTACTTTTTATCCAAAAGTGCTCATTGGTCAACACTCATGAACAACACACAAGAAATGCACACATTAGGTACCAACCAGAAACACGGTGGCCAACTTTCTTGTGAAACTCATCAAAAATGCATCAAGAAAATGTATAGAAATGTTAATGTGCATGATGAGGAATGTAATTATCATTTAATCAGAAACTCATTAAGCTTTTTTGTAAGGGAATTTCTAGGGGGATACCCGTTGTATTTGGCGTCATCCAACTCGCTGCTTCAGTGGCTGTCTAAAACGGCTGGTGACACTGTTAGTATGACAACCAGTGAAGCGCAAGGTCTATGAGTGTTTTAGCGATAATAAATTGATTTTAGTTTAGAGCGTTCATTGCATACAGCGCCTGCGCGTGCTGTCGGCTATAGCAATTCCAAGATATAAGATATCCTATAGTGCCACCCTCGAATGTTAACAGTAGAGTAGCACTGGAATGTATGCTCCAAGGGAAAAAAGAGCAGGAATATCGAGAAATTCCTCGACATTCCTGATTTTTGTTTTTCGCGGATCAAAAACAGTATTTATAAGGACCAGTATCGCATGTAGTCCATCTTAGGCCTACAAGTGTGAAAGCCCGCACCTTGCTAGCTACGTTAACTTCAACCTGCGTCCTCCTCTTAAATGCACACAACTCGACGCTGAATGTCTGCCACGGCAGAAATTTCGGCCGAACGCATCTATTGCGCCACGAAGGATGGGAAAGAGTCCCCTGCAGACCGCGAGATTCTGCAGGATGACAACGCCCTGTGCCAGGCCATCGCCGTCTTTCGTTCCTCTCATTGCCTTTTTTTTTTTTTTTTTTCAGCTTAGTGTGGTGTTTGGTAGGGGTCGCTTTGCGCAGAAGACAACGCCCGCGCGGATGATCGAGGCGACCCGCAGGCCTCCTTCCATTCCTCACCTCTCTCTCTCTCTCTCTCTCTCTCTCTCTCTCTCTCTCTCTCAGTTACATGACCATGACTGTACAGCAACGGACGCTCAGACATTCGGCGGGCAAGTTTTTATGATTTTTTTGTTAGAAGCACGTTCACATGGATGAAGAGCGAGGAGAGTGAATTACACCAGACTTCTCGCCTTCAAATCATGTATGGACACCTCAGGTCAGCTTATACAACGTGCAATGTAATAACTGCAAGGTGCACATGTCAGTCTCGATAGCAGCATTTAGCCGATCATTAGGATACTGTACCTGTGCATGTATTTCTGTGCTCTTTTAACTACACAATCGTGTAAGTTGGGAGCGGAGTGCACATTCATGTCATAATAAGTTGTGTAAAATCCTAATTTACCTCGACATCATTTTAGTTGCAACGCCAGCGCACTGCTCGTGTTGGAAGTAAACGCTGCCGTCATTTTCAAAGACAGGCTGAGTGTATGGAGTGCTACAAAACATGGCGGCCTTAATGGAGTTCAACGATAAAAAAAAAAAAAGCGTAATTATATCTGTTTTAGAAAACGTATCACTCTGCGCCTAATATTTCAGATTCTTAGTTAATTCGAGCGTATATTTTCATTTCCCTTCAATTCATATGATTCATGATGGCATTTTTGTTGGCAGCATCGGCTCAGTGAGACAAACTCATCGTAGCATTGAAAAGCCCTCGTGTGACGTGCGGCGCGGCGCCGTATATATTCACCCAACCAGATTACAGGAACAGTAACAGTGACTTTTCAGCACTCAATTGGTGTTCCTAAAAAGGTGTGACAATTACTTTTTGCTTGACTGGTCTCCAAATTTTATGACTCAGTAATGTTTTCTTTATTACAATTGCGTACTCACCCCTCTGCTCTGCTTTAAAGAAAAAAACGTGATCCGATGGTGGAACTTGATTCCCACTAATGGCGCCTGGCTGAGTCCTCCAATAAATCTTATTTTGAAAATGACAACTCGCACTCGCTTTCGCAGACGAGAAGGGGTATGTTGAAGCAATGAAAGCCGTCCTGGTGCAATAGGTGCACGAAGCAATTATAGAGGACTAAATTAGACATATTAAGTCGATTCTAAGCACCCATATCTTTTTTTTTTTTTTTGCTTCGTGATCGCGATAGATTAAAAAATTCTAAAATGTACCCCCCTTCCCTCCTCCCCTTCTTTTCGCAGGGATGTCTTGACAATCCGGGCCCAAGAAATAATTTGGCAAGCAAACCTGCCAAACATCTCTGGCAAAAGCGATTACAGTTCACTTAAACTTCAAGATGTAGACAGCTGTAATTACAAACGCGTTTCGACTTCCGTTGTGGCTCTCAAGAGAATGACACCAAGAGAAGTAAAGCAGGCCCGTGGAATCTGCCTAAGTGCCACCGATACCAGGCCCATGTGGTAAGACGCTGGTATGGTTATCGAGGTCGTTTTCGGCCGGTGTTTTGGCATTTTCCGCCGTTATAGGTGTAACGCAGTGTCGGAACTCAGCAATACATGAAGCCAGAGATGACTGTGCGAACGATGCGCCACATCAGGACCTAACAGCTCCGGCTCAGCGAGAGAGTGAGCAGCTTGCTTGGTGGCCTTGGAAGCGCACTCTTCCTTGTAAAGAAGGGGGTGCTTAAATTTGCATGAAAACTGTTTTAAAAATTTTAAACTAACTTTTCAAACTTTTTTTAATTTAAATATTAGGGGGGGGGGGGGGGGGTCGCTTAGAATTGGGGCGTGCCGATATTCGCGAGAATACGGTACGCATATATGGTAGAGAGATGGGATGGGTATGATTGACGACATAAAACAAACAATTGACAAACGTCGGGAGGGTAACCACAAGCCCCTATAGCCAAAGTTTTAGACAAAGCGAATTCTTTTCGCTCAAGGCCAGTACACTTATCCAAACGTTGGCTATAGAGCTGAGGCTATCATCCGACCATTTTGTTTTGCACACAATTTTAAGGCAAAAGCCTTAATAAGGTCATCAGTGTTAGTCCGTCCGCGAGAAGTGTCACACATCTTGGCGAGATTACGCGGCACACCGCGAGATTGTGACGTCATAACCTTGTGACCCCTTAGGGACATCATGATATCACACCCGATTAAGTTTATTAAACGGTACTGACGTAATCTTGACGCCACATCCGGCCATGGCATCACGTCCGGTCATGCAGCTGACATCGCGGGGTGACCGATCCAGGCGTCCGTGCTGTCCCATTCATTTGGCGCTTCCTTGAACGCCGCACCACACAGCATACAGAAGCAGATGCAGTAAGCAATCAGCGGCGTTTCAAACAAAGGCTTTTTGCCTCTGGCACTTTAGTAGTCCAAAGTGCTGCGCACATATTTACAAAGGGGTGAAGGGCACTGCCATATTGAGACGCTGGGCTGCTCCCGTATAGTACAGAGTTGACTGCTCCCCTTAACAGCACAGCCTAACCGGTTTCTCCTAGTGTCGAGAAATGGACCAGCATTACCCACTGTGTTGAGGCACTGTAGCGCTGCCTTTGGAGTGGTTGAAATGATAGCAAACAATAGCGAATTGTTCAGAAGTGGTTGATAATACGTAACAACTTAAATGGCTTAAAATCAGTGCAGAGAGCTGCGTATTTTGCTCCAGGCTTATGGTCTAACCCGTAAGAGCCTCCATCAGAGCGCTATACATCAGCAGCGACCTTCAATACCATTGAACGTTGATGGCTTGCTCTGCGGAAAGAAATGACGCTATATAGCGTCCTTCCTGTCCACAATGGTGATGAATTTAATGAAAAGACTTAGAGCAGCCGTAGATGTCCTGCTTTTGTTTTCGTAGGCACAAGACCTTGCAAAAAGAAATTGGCAACAGTTAAAACCATCAACGAAGTAAATAAATATTCACAGCCACTTACATAGGCGACTGAAGCTGCAGGCGTGAGTTAGTGACTATCAATGCGTGCTCATTATGAAGAGTGCTCTTGTCTTTAAGTTCCAAATGTACATTTGTCATCGATTCTTATAGGGTCGTGCCTCCTTGTCAACACTGCTGGCTGCGTCAGCGGATGATATCCTTCTCAACATACCGTTCTTTCGCAACAGCAGTTCCGGCACACTCAGGAGGCATGCATCCGAAAAGCAGGGCTGTCTGAGTGGTTTGCCTACGCGCACGTGCACCAACACGCTGTAGCGCTGTAAGGCCAGCCTAGTCGTTAGTTCAGACTGAACGGTGAAATTCCGAACCACACATTAGAGGCACGTTGCTTCCTGACAAGGGCGTTGGCCATCAACAGCGACGACCACGTAAAACTGCACCGGCGAGGCGGAAAGGAAATGGACAGCAGTAACGGAGCACGTACACCGCAGCAGCTGGCCACTTCCCCATGCGAAACCAGAGGACATCCGGGGAAGAAAAAAAAAGGAAAGAGATCTGCGGCCTCGTTGGTATATCCCCATTCCGTATTTCGCTCTCGTATACTACGCGTGGAGGGCTAGCAGCGGTTGCGGTGGAGGTTGACTCGCTGGCTCAAAGCGCCCACGACCCCGAACGATCCGCACCATCCACTCCGCCCATAAAGCTCACGCGTCTCACTCCCCTGCGCCTCCGCATCTAGCGGACAACTAGCACCATAGACAACAGCGAGAAGCGAGCTCGTCCGTTCGCTGCACGGCATTTGATCACTGGGCTTTGCGGGAGGTTGCGAGCAAAGCGGAACGGATCTTTTGCACGGGGGTAAGGCTGATTACGCCCTCTTGCAACTGCTCCCTCCTCCGATATCGCTGTCCGACAGTGTGCGTGGTCCTCTCGGGGTCTCTTCTCGTGTAACGAGAGTGGTTCATGTGATGTGTTCACTGTGATTAGGATCCTCGGCTGATAGGAATGAAAGGTCCTTCTCGTTTGTCGGGCATTCATTCAGCCATCGCAGGTGGAGGAGCTCCAAGCCGTGCCGTTTGTTCTGCAGGTGCCCAGAATCCCCAAACACGGGACGTCTTGGACAGACCATGCTGTGCTGTGCGTTTTCGCGATTTGTGTGAACTGAAGCCACGCATGGATGCGCGCACCAAACCCTCTCTCTCTCTCTCTCTCTCTCTCACACACACACACACACACACACACACACACACACACACACACACACACACACACACACACACACACACACACACACACACACACACACACACACACACACACACACACACACACACACACACACACACACACACACACACACACACACACACACACACACACACACACACACACACACACACACACACACACACACACACACACACACACACACACACACACACACACACACACACACACACACACACACACACACACACACACACACACACACACACACACACACACACACATACACACACACACACACACACACACACGCACACGCACACGCACACGCACACGCACACACACGCACACGCACGCACACGCACACGCACACACACACACACACACACAAGTATATAAAATGAGTTGTGCACTGACAATATGCAAACCCCAGTAGGGGACCAGATTCTTCACTTGATCAACGTTGACTTTTCCTTCTACGTTAGCGCATATGCCTTGTTATCAAGGCCCCTTTTTGAATGACGGCAAGAAACTGCCAAGTGTCGACTTTCAAAGTGCTGCCGCATTTTTATACTAAAGCACTTTGTATGATAGAGTCTAGATTTTGTCCCCCTAAGCGATGTGTTAGCGATCTGAATGCGATGCTTTGTCCGTGCTTGTAAAAGTTGCCAACTCAGTGTTACACATCGATATTTTTCGCGAGATGTTCGCGTCTGGTTAGGAAAGGGATTTGCTAAGCTCGGGAATTCGTCCACGCAGTGCACTGCCGTAGTCAATATCGCTGTCAGAACACATTACACGGTCTGATGCCCCATCACGAAATAATGCTGGAAACCCTCGAGCTGGCACTGAAGCCACAATCGCGTAAATGCCGATTGTACGCCCAAGTTTTAACTCGTTAGGCCCACACTTTTCGAGCTGCATATCGGAGCTATTATCAACTGCGATAAAGTGCTGGGTGCAACGCCCGGTCGAATTGGGCGCGTTGCAGGTGGCCCAAAACGCGACTCTACGTTTGCATGCGATTCGCGAAACAGTTTGCTGTCCCATGCGCAGCCACGCTGTGAGAAGGAAGTCAAGCGGCCGGCGCTCGCATGGTTCTCGCGAGAGCGCGCCTACGGCGCCGGCCAGTTCCTGTCGGCGGGCGGCCAAGCATGCTTCCAGCTTCGCCAGTGCGTCAAGACGCGTCCGGCGCTCCACGTCAAGCGCGCTGACCGCCCTACCCGCGTGCTGAGCTTTCGAAAGAAAGAAAAAAAAAAACAGACAAAACAATGAAAGGCGTGAAAACAAAACAAAAAAAAAATCAGTCGGTCATCTGAGAACGGTCAACGCGTGTCGAGCAGCGGCTCGCCGTGGTCGTCATCGTCGCGGTGCCGGCGCGGTGCGGCATCCACGGTCGAGCGCGCTGGCGCGCGTGCCAGACCCGCCGCCGCAGACCGACAGGCTCCGGAAGCCGCGCCGGAAATGGTTTCTCGCGCTCGCTCCGCAGCGGTCACTGCTTGCTTTTAGCGAGACTCGCATACGTCATCGGTCTCCTCTGCCCTCTTTAGTCGTTTTTCTTTCCTTAATTCGACCTATTTTACTTCTTGCCGAGCGAGGTAAGATACTGACATATCGATCTCGTTTGTCTGAACCATTCCAAGTGAATGAGGCTGAACAACGCAAATTTTCCTGGGTCTGTCACCATTTCTTGCACGATAAAGTCCGAGCTAAGTCCAGACTTAAATGGTGTCTTTAGAAAGACCAAGCTTATTTAAGACGGCTCGTGTTCCGAACGTCGAACGCTTCGGGTTCATGTTCACCAGAGTGGCTTCCCAGAACGGCCTCAGCAACCACTTGGGGCATTTTTCCTCGTAACACAATCTTAAGCCGCAAAAAGCAATGGCACGGATTTTACACAACGCAAAATTGACGGAATGTGTACATCTTACAGCAGGGACAGTTCCAGCGCATCCCTGTATTTCCCTAATTTCTCTACTTAGACACCTGGCGTCCTTGTGCCTCAACCAAGTCGTAATCATACAAGCGACTTATACAAGTCAGGACTAAAGCCCAGTCTTGACTGCAGTCTTAAGCGTCCATGCTAGTGGCCTATTCTTTAGACTCCAGTTAAGTCTGGACTTAGCTAAGACAGTCTTAAGATTGTTTTGTGCAAGCGGGCCCAGATTCTCATGGAAAACATGGTGTCCCGGATACTCGACCTGTGTCATGTTTCTATTTTACCCGCATTGCTTGGGGATATGCTCACATCGGCAGAGTTGGGCTCTAATGCCGAGACCACTACAGATAGCCTGCTATTTAAGCCGAGTATATAGGATTAAGGCTTTTGGTCTGCGGCTCCTCAACGGTGTTGATGTTAAAAATGAACTGATTGATTGATTGATTGACAACAATGCAAACATGGGGCCAGTTGGTTGATCATGCTGGGGAATACTGCGCTACTTGATAGACAGAGACAAGTGAAAGACGACACACGAATGAAGCGATTGATTGAATGAATGAATGAATGAATGAATGAATGAATGAATGAATGAATGAATGAATGAATGAATGAATGAATGAATGAATGAATGATCGCAAATGGTCCCCCACTGAGGTTTATTATTGGGCCCTATCCTCCCTAGCGTTCCATGGCGATCATGTCAGTGCTTTCAGGCGGAGCAGCGGTTTGGCATCAGCCTTATCGTTTTGTACCCGGTAGACTGCGGCCTCGTCTTGCTCCTGTCGTTCACGGAGAGGCGTCCACTCTTGATGACGTGTCTAAGGCGCCATATGGCCATTACGTTTAGGAAATTGCATCGCCAGCCAAAAATTACTGCCGCAAGGATGAGATGCTGTAACTAGGGGCCCAAATGCGCTGCCAGAACCCTTAGTACACTCTTGTTCCACATATACGTTAAAAACGTTCCAGTTATAAGTGGAAGTTACAGTTCCGCTTATAACTGGAACTCATCCCTTAATTATTCAGCAGGGCATGACGCACGAGATTCTAATTCTTCTCTCCACACAGTAAGCTGTGGCCGAAGGAGTTTTCGCTGCAGCAACCCCCGCTCTTCGTATTTGGCAAACGTTCCCCTCTTTGTCCCACGCAGACAACTCGCCTGATCAATAAAGATGCTCTATATACGCGTGTCAGGTTTACTAGCTACAGCGTTTATTCCGAAGCAAGCTATACTAAAATCACCGGAACCGAATACACCAAGAGTTGGATGAAAATATAGAAACAGCAGGTTTCTCTTACAAATAAGCTTCCGTGCAAGATTTGTGCAGAACGAGTTATTTCTTTCCCTATCTCACTCTTTTTCACACTTTTGCACAAGGTATACCTTGAGTAAACATAGAAATCATAGAGAAACAGAAACGTATACTTATAAATCAACAAACAGAATTCCAAATTTATCTCGGGTTGACTGCATGCGCCGCATTATTCGACAAATTTCCTTGCGTCCAAAGAAGCATATTTTAAATGCAATATGGAATAGGCCTCGTTCGACCTAAAAACCCGTTGCCATCACCATACCCCAAAATTGACATATCACATGAAAAAAAACTATATGCCGGGAAAAATGTCATGGCGCCGACAAGCGGTGGCCACTCGAACACTATGAAGATGGCACCTCCGCTGGCAGGAGCCCTGCCTTTCTCAAGTCTTAAGAAAGGCAGGGCTCCTGCCGAGACGTCGACTCCAAATAAACTTGGAAACAGTATGAAGCAATTTTTCACTTGTGTACAACCTCTAGCAACCAAGTACGTCTATTTACTATATATATATATATATATATATATATATATATATATATATATATATATATATACACATCTGCTCTATAGGAATGATCGCATGCATGCCTCTACTCTTCGACGTAAGCACTTCGGTTCTGATAACTTATTTCTTGCTATATGGGCTACTTTCATTTAATGCTGTTGGCGTTAAATGGCCTACATATGCTGCCAGGTGGCGCTGCAGTACCACACGCGGACGCCTGAGGAAATTGAATGAGGAACGCCTGAGGAAATTGGACATTAACAGATGAGCAACTAAAGTATTTTGAATACTTATACCTAAACAGCGTTGACTCACAATGGAGGAAAAGAACTAGGAAACTAACCAGTAAGTATGCTGGTCACAAGGACGGAGAAATAAAGAGCATTATGCAACAGGTGAAAAACACAGAAGGTAAAAATTGGATAAATTCGGTAGCAAAGAAACAGAGTGTGGAATTATTCCGAAAGTGGAAAAAGCAGATCAGGAAGGAAACTTTCTTTGATAACTCAAGAGGCAGTGCCCTAATTTTTGAAGCTAGATCAGGGTGCCTTACAACACACAGCTACAAAAAGAAATTTAACAATGAAGATGCCCCAGTGAAATAATTGACCATGCTATATTGAAATGTAATGGTATCCATTCGGAATCGATGCAGGTGCAGTCACTCTTCCTGAAGCTCTGGGGTTTAGAGATACCATGTGGCCGGGTGAATAAACCGGTGGTGGAAGCTAGCAAAAAACGACTGGAAGATTGGTGGCTTAAAAGCAGAAAAGGGACATAATGTTATTAATGTAGAATCAAAATTCAATAAATAGAATGATGGTATAGTTAACCAAAACAATGATTTAGATATAGGGCGAAAAATGAGCATGACAGCTACTGCTACCACCCCGTTCCAAAGGGGACGCTCCTATATTCCATCCATCCATCCGTCCATCCATCCATCCATCCATCCATCCATCCATCCATCCATCCATCCATCCATCCATCCATCCATCCATCCATCCATCCATCCATCCATCCATCCGTCCGTCCGTCCATCCGTCCGTCCATCCGTCCGTCCGTCCGTCCGTCCGTCCATCCGTCCGTCCGTCCCTCCGTCCGTCCGTCCGTCCGTCCGTCCGTCCGTCCGTCCGTCCGTCCGTCCGTCCGTCCGTCCGTCCGTCCGTCCGTCCGTCCGTCCGTCCGTCCGTCCGTCCGTCCGTCCATCCATCCATCCATCCATCCATCCATCCATCCATCCATCCATCCATCCATCGGACGGGTGCACCCCGCTTATGCTGTGAGGTGTGATGCGTTACTTCGACAGCTTATCACCTAATTTTCAGCCTATACCCGCACTAATGAATGTGCAGTGACGTTAGCACTGGTATCGGCGCTCAGGATGAAATGAAAGGCTGGGACAGCGAGCGCTAATAAAAACACTCAAGCAGCCAGCCAACGTAACAGCGTTGTTCCTTGCCAGTTCCCCTCATTTGATGAAAGCGGTATACATGTGGCGGGCGTCTTCCGCATTAAGTTTCGCCTATAAAAAACCGTATTGTTTATGAATAAAAGAAGAGAGGGAAGCAGACTGGGAGAAAGGGTCACTTTCTATACTCCTTTGTAAGCAGGTCTTCAGTATGAGCGTGCATATCCGCATGAGAATGTATGGCTAAAAATATAAACTACGTTTAATATGCCTAGTTATACTCTGGCTGAGTGGTACACGATGAACTAGTGATCCACAAAGCTGCTTTTCTTGAGAAATTCAAGAGAGCTGAAGCAAGCCGTATGAATTGCCAATTATAATGACATAGACTGTCTATACCACTCTTCAATGATATATCGTGATGAATTATCATACCAGGCTTCCCCTTTCGTACTCTCTGGCCGTGTGCACAAAAGTTTCTCTTCACTGTCTTGGACTGAAGTCACCTGCACTTCCTCACCGGAAGAATTGAGCCTTCCACTGAATGGGCATCTCATAATTCATTTTTACTGTGATAATACAAACAGAATCACGTGCTACTCAGTGTAATTTCGAAGTCTATTTCAAGCAATTTTTTTCGGCATAAGTGCGCTATTTATGTGGCGTGCAGCCGCTTTCGTTTACTTTACACAATGTTAAAAACGAGAAATTATTTATGAGGGAGTGTATATAAACACCCAGCATTATATTGTGCGCTGTGACTGGATATATTCCAGGGAAAGTTTTTCCAGCGTAACAGGTGACCAAAACGACAAATCCACAGTGCACCATAGTTAGGGTGCCATAGTGCCACGTCCCTCATATATGCTGCAAAAGTGGGAAGTCACCAACACCCGCGTGAACAACGGCTAAAACCAGCAAACGTCTCGTCTCCCATCAGCCCGCCTTTCAAAAGCAGCACCTGCCACTTACTCGCGCTGCTGGAGCGTGGACATTCGAGAGAAGACGCAGCTCTCGTCACCGGCAATCGTCGCCGCAAAAAGCACGCGGAAAGCATCGCGGTTGAGTCCGGCACTCTGCAAACACGGCTTGAGTCTCTCCGCATCGAGGGAGCGAACATCCTGCGGAAAAGGGAAGGCGGGGAGCACAGGAAGCGCCCTCTTACGCTTAGAGAAGTAACTGACCACGCTAGCGCTGGGACGGCCGAAGACCAACAACGCCGACGAGAGTTCAAGAGATATACAAGTGAGAGAGGACGCTCACGGAAGCGCAAGGGTGACAGGAAGGAGACTCGTGAGTGTCGTCTTTTGCGATATGTTCACAGGGCTAGAAAGTGCAGTATAGCCCACAGCGAGCACATTAAGGAGAGTGCTGAGAGCCAGAGAAACACAGGATGTCGCAGTCAAAACAAACGAATTCAGCAATGACCTCGAGGCGAACATTTTAAATCTATTTTCGCGCTGGTCGCGGTCCACGCTGAGGGGGAATTCCACCTCGCTTCACACCGTGGAGTACCGGTGGAAGCGAAACCGACCCGCCGACTCCTTCCGCAGAACCGCCTTCTCGGGGCGACGTCCAGCGCATGTCATACCACCTCGCGACGGCGGATTCCGCGGCACCCGTGGCGCGCGTCCTCGGCGCATCAAGGGATGGAGCACGCGCGCAGCCAGGCATGGCTAATCGACAGCCTCGGAGGAAACCGCTGCAAGAAGCGTACGCCACCACAGCTCACCTCGGTCCGCGTACACTGCAGTGGCGACTGTGGATGCGCTCATTGTTGGGGGAGGGATGCGTGCAGAACGACGAGAGAAGGAACGGAAGAGTCATCAGGAGTGCGTACGCGTGTCCGTCGTTTGGCGAAGGCAGCGGCCCGTAGTGTGCGACACGCGACTGGCGTGTGCGGCCCGTTCCCTATGCGCGTCCGCTGCTTGTTTGCTCGGTCTTATGTGACACGCAGGCCGCCCAGAATGCCCAAGATATGTCCGACTCGTTCGCAGTTATAGTGTTCCTGGAGTCCTTATCTTAACGGAGGTAGAAGCCGCGGATTCGCGAGTCGATCAGTGAGCAAGTGTTTAAAAATTACAGGACTGTGCTTAAGTCTTATTAATAACGGAAATGGTGAAAACCACTTTACAATACTGTTCTCACTAATTGCATGACCATCGTCATTCCTACTACCATCATCATCACTATCGATATTACCATTATTGAAGAAAGCTGGCAAATCATGTGCACAACACTCATCGAAACATACAAAATTTTTGTAGACACTTTTTTAGCATTCCGCAGCCATAGCTTACGTCGCGTAAAGTACTGTGTCTCAAATGTTCGAACGAACTGTGGTTTTGAGAAACTGACATAACTCATACCTAATTTATTGTATTCCTATCTGCAAATTTTGGGTGTAGCCATCGAAAACTGTAGTGATCAACAATTTAAGAAATGGATAGTGACTCTATACTTCTAGAGGCCTAACCCAACAACGCTTCATTCACCCTTTCTCTGATTCAAGTTTGCTTTTCCAGACTGGATTGTCCGCGCATTTCCACAGCCCATGAGCCAAGGAGGGCTTTCGCCTTAAAAAACAGGAGTGTCGATGTCCACAAATATCAGTGACAAAGTTATTACGTCCGGTTATCGACAAGGCAAATCGCTACACTGCGTTCGGGAATTCGACAAAGCAATAAACAGATTGCTCGAAGTGACTCGCGGTATTTTTTTTTTTTTTTGTCACTGTCGCACTTGTGTTCTTCATGTGCGGATAAATGTCCTAGATGCGGGAATTCTTTATATTTCCAGCGGGAGATGCAAATATTTTACTGTCACCTTGAGGACCTCCCGAAAGTCGCAAATCTATGTAGGTGATGGTGCTTCAGGTGATGGTGCTTCAGTGACCAACTGCATTAAAACGCATAAACATTGAAGCCTGTAACGAAATTCTATGCGAAAACGTTATTATCATAATAAACTATTCCGACCTTATCAAAAATAGTACCAGTAAATATGCTTTATGCGCTCACACCGACTGATAGGCAATCGATCGGGTGTACCGAGCATTCAAAATTCTCGCGGAGATTAATTGCTCTACAGCGCTACGTGACAGGTAGGGGTAGCGGGCAAACTAAAAACTTTTTCTCAGCTAACCTCAGCTTCGCCGAAGCAAAAACGTAATAGCACATTTTAATTTCTTTTTTTTTTTCGTAATGCTTACTGTAATCTGTTCTCTCATTGACACTGAATACTATGAAATACCGCGAAAGTCTTGTTTTATTTGGTATTTGACCTAAGTAGTTCATTCGCAGCAAGATTAATTGAAAACAGCTCAAGGGGGTAATAGGTCGTTTTGTCCATTTGTTACCCTTCTCATTGCAGCTTTTGTTTTGTTGCAAGCGTGTAGGTTGTTTTTTACGCGTGAAAATAACCCTAAAGCACTGCGAACAACACCTGGGGCGTTCTGGATTTGTTTGGACCAACTGGGGATCTTTAACGTACGCTGGGGCGTTTGCGCTTAATGTTCATTTAAATGATGACATTTCAGCCTGTATAGATCACGCCCAGAAACGCATGCATGGCAGACAATTACCATATCACCTATAATTCCAGCAGCAAACAAGATCTTCAAGTGAAGAACAGCGCAAAGCAAGGAAGTTCTGTTGCATATAATTAATGGTCTGAATGGAAGCTCCGTCTAAATTCAGAAACGCCAGGAACGCTTCCTCCGCTATTCAGGAATAATCCGTTGTTAAAGTCCTTCCTTCTTTTTTTCTAAGCAAATATTTTATCACAAGCAAGATTGTGAGTTGAGTTGTGTTGCCTCTAGTTTATATGATAAAGCCAAAGTTTAAGAAGCTGATTTAGCTCGCAATTCTGTGGAGTAATACAAAACTCCAAATAATATGGCCGAATGTTACCACATTTTCTATTCGATTCAATTAACACTGGCGCAAAGGAGAAATAGCCAGTCTTCTAGCGCTGTCACTCGAATGCTGTACCGTGAAATGCAGTCCGCGAAAAGTTAACGTAACTCAGATAACGTAATTCACGAAACAAGTGCGTCTAATTCATACAACATTTTCTATTTCTCCGAAAGTAGCTTTCCCCGCACTATAGGCCCACCACTCCCTAGCAAGTATAGTGATAACACGGAACAGTGTCCGCGCATGTATAAAATTCTATTAATGCGAGAGGGCCACGCGCTGACGCTGGGTGCACGGTGAGAAGATGCGAAGGCGGGGAGCCATGCTACGGGTGCCGATCGGCAGCAGCAAAGAGGAGGGGTGTTTTCAGCTGTGTTGACCCAACTGCGGTGGCTGCCGGCGTTGACATAGGCGAGCGCGACTGCTGGCTGGTCGTGCGTGTCCGAACAAAAGAGCACGCCGTGGCCTCCATGTCAAACAACGCGCACGCTGTTACAACTGTTCCCCGAGGGGTCCCTTTCCGCACTGCCGCGTTACTTGCATTATTGGGCGAGTGGTGTTCGAGGCGTCGGAAGTGCATGCCGCAGAGAATGCCGGGGCGTGAAGTGCTAAAGCGGGCTCGGATACGGGTATGGTGCAAGGGGTGTCACTTTAGGGACCATTCGAGAACTTACGAACACGATGGACCTTCATGGAACCTTGGACAGAGATACCCATGCTAAAGAAAGATGTCCGGAACACGCTCGTTACACTATTAATCTGGTTCGTGCACGTATACGCGTCAGAAAAGCTCCAGTTAGGAGTGGAAGTTGCACTCGTAACTGGAACATTTTTTTACACGAACGTGGAACCAAATTAAGACTACCGACACAAGGCCGTGGCGGTAAACGCTGATAAGCCAAAACCAGCAAAAAAAGAAACATATATCAAAGGGCATTACGTCAAACCAGATTGCAGATGACGACCGTCAATGCAGATAAATAAGAAAACAGTTTTAAAAAATTAAAGATCACTGCAGAATCTACATTGGAGTAACGCGAAAGCACGGATGCTGCTGTTAGTTGCTTCTGGTTGTTTCTATAGTAGCTTAATTCACTTCTTGTTCGCCCATTTTAGTTTTTGGTACTTTCAGATTGCATGCCAATCATATGCCCTTTTTTGGCTCTACTTCCGGTTGCGTGATGCACATCCTCTACCTCACATTAATTGACTTCTTGTTTACCCCTTTTAGTCTTTGGTACTTTCAAATTGCGCGCCAATCCCTTTCTATGCCCTTTTTTTCGGCTCTACTTCCGGTTGCGTGACGTCACACAATTGAAGTCATATCCACTACTGCACCCGTTTCTCTCTTTCCGCTTTCACTCCCACCTTCTCCCTTACCCTACGGCCCTGTTCATGTGTCCACAGAACAAATGTGCCAGATACTGCGCCTTTCCTTTCCTGTGAACCAGTTATTCTAATTAATTACCTAATAAACTTATTGGCCTAATTATTTTTACGCAGCAACATTACTTCAGCCTCTATCAATTGGCATCACTCATTAACCTCTACCATTCTCAATTACCCGCAACTGCTGACACGATTTTGCGGACGTGGTCTGCGGACACGGTCTGCGGACACGGTCTGCGGACAGAAATCTGTGAACATAGCGAAGTAACGCTTTCGCGTTAATAAGAATCACTTACACGAAAGAAGATTTGCAAACAGGCTAAAGATCCACGTTGTCGGTGTGAAACAGAAAACGTCCATTCAACTGGGTGCCTGTGAGGGCCATAAAATACACAAGCAAGAACCATTTCCGGGGTTTTCATGGCATAGGTTTTCCGCCTTTTTCTTTGTCTCAGTTACCCAACGGTTTCCGCAGCCATGTAGTTGTTCCGCCAGAAACCTAGTACACTCCCTTACAGATCTTCTGCGGTTGTACGCCGTGGGGTCACAGAACATGCAGCTGAGCAGGCGTGTTCGTTTCAGTTTTCTCTCCTGGCTGCTTCGCGAACAGCCGCTGTTTGTTTTCACATCGCAACTCCTCAAGGAATATAATTTTTGTTCTCTAGTCCTACGTTTGTTCGCGTTATCAAATAATCCCTAGTAACGCGTCGCCCGCTACGTCTACAACACGAATCTTCGCATACCACTGTGAAGCCATTATTATCATATGTTAAGCATCATAGAGGGTTTACAAAAGTACGTCTGGCAACCGTGAGCGGCACCCTGATCCCGCGCTGGCCGCCATACTTTGTTCGCTCCATCCGTTCGCTTCGTGTTCGTCCGTCAGCGCTCGCCGTTCTGTTCGCGCTTTTCACGTTTCAACCTAGTGTGCTGTGCTTGGACCTCTGTTGGGTCCCTGGCGGTTTCTGTTAGAGACACCTAGAAGCGTATTTTGACAGCCGAGACGTGGCGGGGCCCACCGGCTGCGCTGCCGAGCGCAGTTACAAATTGCTCTACGAGTCGTGCATGCCCCCCCCCCCCCCCCCCATTTCTCAGCGATCCGCAGCGTCATCCCTATCCAGGTACAGTATCCAGAGTTCTGTAAGGTGGATTTTTTTTGTCTGTGCGCCTTTGCTGTTTACTTAAATGCCTATGAGAGATCATCGCGAGTTTGTGTGCTTGGTTTGCGCAATCACCGTCGCTCATCCCACTGGAAGATACTTGGTTGGTTAAATGAGCAAGGATGCATTTTATTTTATGGTAAAAGAATCATGCGTAATTTGACGTAAGTTGGACTGGCGCTTAGCACTTTCCTTCCCATGCCGTCGACGCAGTAGTTGGCATTAGTCTCGGAAATAATCGGGGGCTGCGTAAAAAAAAAGTGCCATGGTAATTTGTGCTTCCAGTGATTGAATATTGATTGGTGTGCGATAGGCGATGACGAGTTAATAAAATCTTTTTAATCAATTGATCAATTGATGAAATAAAGAAACGAAAAAAAAAGAAAAATTGGAAAGTAAGGGTTAAGGTGTCAATGAAAAACCAGTGCTTGGTGATGCTAAGGAAGAAAATTTAGAATGCGTAATTGATTAATTGAAATAATTGAAGAATGTGTTCAAAAGTGTCAAATTGCTCAGAATGGAAAGCCGATTGTTGCTGACGCATGCGTATTGGTGTATAAAAAAATATAAAACGTCAAATAAAATAAAAATAAATGAAGAAATGATAGAAATATAACATAACATACATAACATAAAGATATAACATACATAACAACATATAACATACTAAAGTGTAGTATGTTACTTTTGATGAATTCATATTTCACTGCATTGTATTCTTTTCGCCCCTCCTGCTAGGGCCCAGTTAGGGCCTGCAGTATTTGGTAAATAAAATAAATAAATAAATAAAAGAGTTAAAATATAACACGCGAAGAAAAAAAAACATCGTGCGTGTGTGTGTATGAGAGAGAGACACTATCGCGTTATACCTTTAACGGCGGAGCTTAAGTGACCCCCTAATTGTTCTATAACTATATGATATAATATAAATCTGATTTTATGAACACAGCCAGTTGCACAAAGCACGAACACTTCGCAGTAATGTGAGTTGACTTTTCAAATTTATTTTCGTTTCAGCCGAGTTCTTCCTCCCCCGAGTTCCTCGAAGCTTCCAATGTCAGCGCTTTAATATGAGATTACGGCTTCAAATGTTTGCTTTCTGACAGAGGGAATAAACAAGAAATCAACATATTTAAAAATTCCAGTGAATTTCAGGTAGCTGTGAATTAGCGAACCATCGGGTGACTCGAAGAAACACAAAAGTGAAGCGCACGCTTCGTTATTTTATCGGCCGCTCTGGTTAGTATAAAACTCGAGCTGCACGCTCTGGACGTGGACCGGTCAAAACGGGCTGTACGTGAGCATGTTACAACACACTAGTGGGGTGTCATCTTTTCCTGCTTTTCTAGACGCCGCGGGTTTGGCAGCCGCTTGCTTTTGGAGCGTGAAACACGCACCTCGGGCGCACTAGACAACCGTATTGCTCTCTGCACCAAGCACTACCATTTCGTACGACTGTAAAAAGTAGTTTCGGTAATCATGCCCGTGTCTTAAATCAAATACACAATGGTAAATGTAGCCTACGTACAAAATGTTTCAAAGAACGTATTTGCACAATAGCTTTCGTTACACATGCATTGCTCCTTCTCCCGTGTCCTCCATCGCAGCATAAGTTTATCCTTCAAGTTCGCAAGGCTCCATAGCGCGCAAAACAATTAATCTTGCTGTTTTAGGTGATAGCACATTTTGTGAGCTAGCTCCTAGTCAGAGGGACGTGCAGTAATGCTTTACATGATGCAAGTGACTCTTGTAAAGCCGATTAGGACTGCCAACGAACGGTCGCATACACGCCTATACCTTGATTCCGTGAGCGTCTATGACGGTGCGCTGACGCAACAATATGCTGGCATCATTCCGAATAGAGCTTGGAGCTAACAGCGACTGCTGTGATGTTAAACAATATAACAATCGCTGGTGAGCATTCCAATGCACCTTTCGGTGCATGCACGGGTTCTACAAAGGCGCACGTTGACAGCGTACTCGATGGGAGGCGCGGGCGGACTGAGCAAAACATGGCCGCCGCGCACAGTTTCTGTCTCTTTCACTAGATGGCGCTAACTTTTGTAAAGCGTCTATTGTCGCTTGAGGGGAGAGCTGTGATAATTACCCAGTAGTTACAGCAGTGATGTTCATTTGTAGTGTACCGGAGTCGCTCAATAGGCGGTAAACAGTATGACTCACATGAGCAACACGAACATGTTTGTTACGACGCCACGTTAGCACAGTGCTCTCACTGTAACGTTAGTTTCGTTCTCCCTCCCTGAACCCCACCACAGTTTCCAGATGCGTTTCTTACGTCGGCCAACAAGTGATAACTATTCGAAACATCCCATAATATTTTCTAGAGGTCCTAATGCGGAAAACACAGGGCCAGCCTTAATTTCGGGAACTCCGAACTGAACGCTTGTCCAAAAAGAACACAGCATGATTTAATTTTTGTAGCGAGAGCTACACTACTTTAGTCAGTAGCGTATTTCGAAGTGTGCGCATGCCCCGTGCGTATACGCGGAAACCGGAGAGGGGCATAAGGTGCCCTGCGCATGACTCTCTGACCCCACTGCAGACAAAGCAGTGACGTCCGAACAAAGAGAACGCCATGCCAAGCGGAGACGCCAAGATGAAGAGCTTAATAATAATAATAATAATAATAATAATAATAATAATAATAATAATAATAATAATAATAATAATAATAATAATAATAATAATAATAATAATAATAATAATAATAATAATAATAATAAATTGCCTCACAGGAAAGGAAAGATGCAGTATCTGTCACACTTGCTCTCTAGAGACCTGAGCTGCGTTGTAATTGAAAGGAGGAAGGGAGGAGAGAAAGTGGGAAGTGAGAAACAGGAGCCGCAGTAAAGGGCTATGGAGTAGTTTCGACAACCTGGGGATCTTTAACGTGCACTGACATCGCACAGCATACGGACCTTTCTCCGTTTCGCCTCCATCGAAACGCAGCCACCGGCAAAGCGTAAAAAGCGGAGCATAGCAGCAGCAAAGAGAGAATGAGCGTGGAATTAAGGTGAAGAGAGCAGCGGTACGCCCGAACAGAGAGAGGAACGCCTTGCCAAAGGGTGATGCCAGACTGCCGAGCGTAATAGACAGGGCATAACCGCCGAGGTGGGGCATATTGAAGACTTGGGGCATATGGAAGACACGCGACCATAGTTTACATGGGGTCTTGCACAGGGGCAGCGAATGGTGTAAGTGCATGAAATTGCGCTTGAGATATACAGCTGCTCCCGCCGAGCTATATATATATATATATATATATATATATATATATATATATTTATATATATATATATATATATATATATATATATATATATATATATAGGGCACTCGAAGCGATGCATGCGAACCCGATCCACTTGAAATTTCATTCTAAGATGCTTTATGTAGTTGTTTCTGCTGTTGCTGCTGACCGAGTGCCCGCTCTCACGGTGCGAAGTAACTTTGATAACGGTTTCAATGGCGCGAATAAAGGTCACGAAAGCGAACTATGCGCATGCAGGGTTGATGCATTCTTACGATCTGAAAACTATGGCCCACGCACGTCTTGCACCCCATTTGAGCTATATGCAGACGGTGGCTAGGATGGGGCTTGAGGAATAGAGTTGACCGTCCCTTGAACCGACGTTCCGGGTCAGCGCATGTTTTGTTCTCTGAGAGGCATAACGTAATGTACTCACTCTGACGATCGGCCCTAATTGGGAGTGGGTATAGATGCACGTGCTCCCTCTGTCGAGGCTTAGAGCAGGCAACGATAGCGTGGACGAACATACTGGTGGATGATTCTTATTCCAACACTGCTCGACAGCATAGGTTTTAGGCATGATTTCTGCGAGAAGCTTCTTAAGGTAAAGCCTGAGTGTCAAATCCAAGAACTGCCTTAACAGTATAACTGCTTGAAAACCCTGAAATGTGCAGTTGAGAAAAGTTACTCTCGTCGCGTTCACTCCGAAATGATTACATGCTTTAGTTTTCGTGGCAAGTTTTCTTTAGAGCTAAAGGTGTAGTAAGGGCTTCTGTATTTCGCGAGGGATAAGTATACCGCTACTATGACAGATATTAGGGTGGGCTGAGAAGTTGCCACATTCATGACATTTTCTAAGTTACCGATCCTGAAGAGTCTGGGCCATTCGACATTATTGCGGGTTCTATGACTTGGGATGTGGAGGGGTAACAGACAGGGCCAAAAGGAAGAGGGATGTGCGGCACGCTTAAATTTTCTCCTTGCCAAAAAGTGAAAATTTTGGGCCGCGTCTGTTTTATTTTATTTATTTTTACTTTATATTTATTTATTTATTTTGGGGGGGAGGGGGATGGGGAGGTGCGACGGGAAATATACTGAGGCGGTTTGTGTCTTGTGTCCCTTTTGTGTCTCGTCGAATTAAAGCTAAAGGGGAAAATTTTCTTGACTGAATACGTAAGGTTTGTTCAAGACCATTTTAATTTTCCGACGTTTGATATACTATATGAACAACCGCAGAACCTTCAGGACCATGTCTATTGACCCATGGCAATAGCACAGTGGCTTAGATGTTCTGCGTAAGCTGCTTACGCTGAGGTGATGAGATCGAATCCCATCCACCGCGGCTTAATTTCAACGAACGAAAAATACGAAACTGTCCGTGTGCTCTGCGAAATGTCAGCGCAGGTTGAAGAGGCCCAGGTGGCAAGAATTATTCGAAACCCACTATTATATATAGGTTGATTCCTAGCCTATATATCGACTTCTAGATATACCCATCCAGTCGTTGCCTGAATTGTCCACCTGTCAAAGAAGCCGGTTATACTGATTGCGTTTGCATTTACCATTGTTTTGTGCTGTTGTTACATTTCATTGCTCTTTTCTTTAACGCGCTGCTGGAAGATGTAAGACATCTATTTCGTCTTACGTGGCTCAGCTTCCTCTCTTTCTTTTTCTTTTTATTTTTCAGCGATTTTAGCGAATGTTAAAGTATTTATTTTGTGGACTGTAATCGGTTCTTGTACCGACTGTAATATCTCGTCCGGCCTGCATCCATGAATTCATAATCTCACATTAGCGTATGGAACTTGCAGGATCCTTGAAAAGATAGTGTTCTTATCACTTCTCCCATCGGTTAGAACAATAAATAACAGAGTCCATTCCAGGCTGCTTTGTTATATGAAAATCAAGATTCATAGTCAAATTGAATTTTGCCAGCATGGAAAGAAGATATCTGAAGCTTTATAGGCCCCCGACACTACCCATAGCCATAATACATTACCACACTCAAAAGAAACAACCTACTAAAATCAATGTTTGTATACAGCTTCGACCTTAGACTTTCTGCCTTTACACTATGCACACTTGACCATTTAGGAGCTGGCTTCCCAATTTTAGGAGTTTTCTTGCTGGTGTAAAATTTGTTTATGGATTTATAGAAAAAAATTCTTCCGCTGCAGTTGACGCAAGTGCATGGAAGTAAGCCGTTAAGGCAAAACGGCGTTGTTTCTTCCAAGAACGTATCATTGGGTTATCGGGTAAGTATTCACCTTTAGTTAATTGTGAGGAACACATACAGACACTAGCGGCCACTGCTGTCTACCTCCCTTGTTTATGTATGTCATTAAGGCCTTTCAACAAAAATTAGCTATCCCTCTCGCCCTGATGTACAGTATTCCCAGCGTACAGAGCGAAACTTAAAAGTAG
The DNA here is from genome assembly GCF_055883805.1 of Amblyomma maculatum. Taxonomy (NCBI): domain Eukaryota; kingdom Metazoa; phylum Arthropoda; class Arachnida; order Ixodida; family Ixodidae; genus Amblyomma; species Amblyomma maculatum. Next base: position 148,633,866 of record NC_139345.1, on the reverse strand, counting down.
CCAAGGCAAGCATTGCACATCTCAGCCATTGATCCCACATGGCATAACCGAAAACTTCCCACCATGAGACACAAAAATATTACTACAGGATTTTGTTCCCTGCTACAGGTTGAAGCCTCTCCTGTTTAAAAAGCTGCGACAAATTAAGTTTCCGAAAATCCTTCATACTGTGCAAAAATTATTTCGCCGATTTTACTCTTCAAGTTACATGCATTGAACACAAGCACATAACGTACCCGGTCTGTCCTCAGGGTTTCTTTTTCCAACGCCAATTGTGAAAGTTGACCAGAATGTAAATATCAAAACTCTGTGAGATATGTGTTTTTTAGTTTTGTATAAAGATTACTATGACTAGTTATATACTTCCCTCACATACCACCATAACATCATCTGTTAATCTGTTTTTGTTCTACCCTGATTTGCTTCCACATCCCCCCCTATGTAATGCCCTATTGGGCCTTTAGGGTATTTCAAATAAATAAATAAAAAAAATATGAACCAGTTGCTTTCAGTAGGTGCTGGCTCTGTGCTGGGAGCGATGGCTTATGCAATTGCTCTTTTCCAGCTCCCGGACCTAGCCGAGTTGCTGCAAGTAAATACAACAAGCGAAACATATCCTACGTACGAGAAGAGCGAATTATCCCTTTCTGTAGCGTATGGAGAGAGTGTGCCAAGTGCTGTCTCAGAGTGAAAGCGGCTGGCGACCCTGAAGCGTCACTAAATACAACGCAAAAACAAGCAAACAAAAAATCGGAGGCGAAAAAGAAAAGACGTAATGATAAACTCTATCTGGCCCACCCTGAAGTAACAGAGCGCTGCGCGACCACGATTGTCACCCAAAATTCTGTTACGGTCCTACAAGATGCATCGTGGAATACGCACATAGCGTAAAGCGTCGCTACACGGCCCCGACGTCGTTGCGGGTGCCAGTGGACGCCGGTTTCACGACTGCGCGCTCCCTTTGTCGCCGCGTAGGAGACCGCGACGGCCGGGCCGCGCCGCAGTCGTTCCCGCCGCTGTTGCTGCTGGTGAACAACGGCGCCAACAGCCCGGAAGAAGAGGACGGTCCAGAACGCGGCAGCCGCGTTCAGTCAATGCTCCGAGCGTCCACCCAGCTCCGGGCAACGTGGCTGGTTCCTAGCAAGAGCCGAGCACCGCATTTTTGTTCCTGTAACGGGCACTCAAATAATTCAGTCTTTGTTCGCATACTTTTCTTTGCCGGAAAGCAGCACTAAGTGCGACTTCCTTGGTAGTTTGGTCACACACGTCGCAGCAACCTGTGTCAAAGACAGCAACCGCCATTTTGTGCTACTGCTGGGGTATACCGTTGAGACTATACGAAGCCCAGTTTTAACTAGTGGCCATGGAGCCTGGTTGTTGCGAAGAGGACGTTAAGCATGCATGGACATAGTAGAGAGATTTAATTTGTCGGAGACGTACTACCGTAGACGTACACCGGTTCGCCGGACCCCTCCTATACGCACGCGCATTGACAGGGGTGGGTGCCATCGCGGTCATTGCGCTTGCGCGGGAGGCGTCCTGCAAACCGATATACGTCAACAATAGTATGTCTCCGGCAAGCTAAACCTCTCTACTATTTCAGCGTGCTTTGAGCACTTTGATAGCAGTCGAAACACAAGGCGCCCTCTTGAAGAGATCGCATCCCGCTGGAATGAAGAGTACATAAGTTGCTGCTGTAACAGGACAAAGAATGCTGCTTTCCAGTATATGCAACTCGAGAGAGGCAGATGGCATCCTGCGAGGATATTTCCTACACAACGTGTCACAGCTCCGCCAGACACCGATAACAGAAGATTACGACGTTTCCCCACTCTCCTTATGGTTCTTTGCCTCAGTTTTCATCCTTAGCCCGTAACTAAAAGGACGCAAGCACATCACAAGCATCAAATCGCAAACATCAGGCGTGCACCGTAACGAAATAGCTTCTGACGTTGTGGCGGAGTAACTTGCGGTTACCATAATTTTCAGCACTGATTTTGCTCTGGTTGCCGTTCTCCTTGTGAAAACAGTTTAATGCGTTTGTCGAAGCCGGCGCATGTGCACTGCTCTGTCCGCCTGGCATGACATGAGAAGAACGGAGGTCATAAATCATGAATTATTTTTGGCAGTTTATGAGGCTTGGTATGACCGTGAATAGCAACGAATGCCAGCAATTGAGCACGGTACTATTTGTAGGTGGGTATCCAGGTAATTCTCACGCCCGGATAGAGACTGTAGCGTTTCGAACTAAAATACCACTCTACACCACCTCATCGCTGTAGCTTACAACCTCAGGGATGATGCATTCTTCGGCACTGCATGCTGAGAGGCGCGCTGCCTTTACAAGAGCCATATGCGGGACACACGCACACCAGAACGCACGGACGCACGCGCGCACACACAGCACCATCGCCATATAGCCGGCGACGGTGGTAGCAGCAGCAGGTCGGCCCGGCTGATGGGGACAGCCGACAGCGGCTGTCCTCATCTGCGCTGAACGCACCGCGGCCCGAGCACAAAAGGGGCACCGCCGTCAACGGCCGCCACCGCCGCTGCCGCCGTGTGTACTCGGGCTCGACAGCGGCACAGCTATACGCATCCAGGTCGTCCAAATGCGTATACGTGCCCCTGCTGCGGGTCCCCGGGACGACAACGATGTGTATCGCAATGGACGAATGGCAGTAACCTGGTTGCAAACTATTTCACGAACCACAAGAAGCACAATGAGGTGCAATTGAGGCAAATGAAAGAGATTGGTGCTTTTATAATAGAAAATGCGGCCAAGAGTGGGCTTGTCACTTCATTTCATGCGTTTCATTTTCATACTCGGAAGAAATGAACAGACGTGGCTGTAACTAAATTATGAAAACTAATTACAGTATATTAAATAAATTGCACACAAATGGCTTTCATAATGAAATACTTTCCTGCTCTAGAAATTTAGCAATGTAAATAATTCCTACGAAGCAGCAAGTTCACTGAGAATATTCAATTATTTCGTATTTTTGTACCTATACAATGTTTCAGTCCTGGTAAAACTGGAAATCGATAGCTACGCGCGACAAGCCTGCGCCAGTTAAGCGGTTGGCAAGTACGAAAGAATTCAGTAAAAACATACGTTTTGTAGGCTGTATAGGTAGTATAGGTGTATTGTGTCGTCAGGTCACCGTCTGCTCGTATACGAACGAAATGCAAGGGTACTCGCGTTGAGAGCATGCATGCAACCCCAAAGGAGCAAGGCTGTGCTTCTGGCACCAAAAATACACAAGGTGCACTTCAAAACGAACTGTGAACTTTTAAGAGAAAGTTTCGGCCAGCAAAGAACTGGCTTCTCTAGCTTCTGTTATTCTCATTGCCCTACATATAGGCAGTTACAGTGAACGGCGCTAGGCTATGCTTCTGTTTTAAGCACGAAATGCTTTTAGCTCCCGTTGTTGTCGACCTTGAGATGACGTCGAGCACTGGGCACTGATTTCCGTCACCCTGGAGGGATCCAAACAAGGTTTAACGAAACGAGTATCATCCGTTGGCTGCAGAGTCTATTGGGAGAGGGCTGTTTCAGGACAAGAGGGGTGCTCTAGGGTGCTTTAGGGTGGGAAGGGTGCTGGGTGCAAGAACGCGGCCAGTACCACCTGCAATCAATCTCCTGGCTCTTAATCTTTCCATGCTTACATCTACGCTCAGTTTCCAGACTGAGACGCAGTAATTTCTTTATTGTTTAGCTTGCGCTGTGCCTTTGCAATCGCTTGTGCTTTAGAGAAAAAGGAAGGCTGTATAAATGTGCGGAATTTGGAGGAACGCCAAAAGAGTGTGTGCTTCACGTCCCGTGCGTCTATATTTGCGATTTATTTTTGCGAAAAATTGCTTTCTTATAAGAACATTTCAAAATCTTTTAGCAGAACCCTCCATACGTATGTCGCATTTAAGGGCTTCCATCTCAAGTAACCATGTTACTTGAGATGAAAATTGTCTTCTAAGAAGAATCGTTCTGTATGATTAGCAAATTTCCTTACTCCAAGCTTTAAGCCTACAAAGTGTGCTGTTTTTTTTTTCTTTTTTTCGGAACTTTTGAATCAAGGCTACCATTTTGGAAATACATGTTAATAACATTTCTATAAATTGTGTATTCTGACAGATTTTTCTGTACTCTTGATTCATAATTAGTGCACAAAAGAACTTGATAAATGTTTTAAAGAGTATCTGTGTAGAACTCCAACTAGGATATAAAAACATATATATTACGTCTCCTCTTTTATCCCCACACTTTCGAAAACGGTGCTGTAAATAGGGTCTTGTGAGACACAGACGAATTCTATAGTTCTTAAGTGCTCTATTTCGACACCAGAGAAAGACAGCTACGTAGGCTGAGACAGGTGCGGTAATCTTCAAACACGTTTTTAAAGCAACAGAAAGGCTGTTTCAGTACATTTATTTCACAGTAAACGCTACTGGTACGGAGATAGTAAAAAGAAGTTAGCGCCAAATACTGTTTACTCTTGGTAAGCTTTTTAGCTTTTCGAACAGGTTGTTATTTATTATTTCATTTCTGTCTGCGGAAATATAGTAGCATAATTACTTTGAAGATCTGCTCATATAATGGGGCATACTCCTTAAACTTAAATAATTAAGGTTGTAGCAGATGATTTCTTTTATTCCAGGCTGAATTTCAGAATAAAAAAAATGTGGTTCGTACGCGCGTGTTCTGTTCAAATTGATACTTCAGCAAGGTAGGCATTATTATATATATGGTAGCATTGATTCGAAAGATAATTGATTTACTACAATTGAGCTATAAGCTTTTACTTTTTGTATCTTTTGGGATGCAACAGCATGTAGCGAAATTAAACAATTAAAGGCCGTGGACACAGAAACAAGTGTGATGGATACTGCGCCTTTCCCTCCTGTGAATCAATTAAAAAAAAGGCTTCTTTATATCTGCTGGATATACACCGTGGTTAGAAATATCTAATGTCAGAAACAAGCCCTTGAAAGCTTGTTGAGTTACATTTTAAGTGCGTCTCTATTTGCTGCATGACTAATCGGCGCGACACTATTTCACCAACATACGCCGCTGAAAGCCAACCAAACAGACTTGCAAATGTGCATGTTTTGCATTCAATACTTCGATTCGTAATGTCGTTTCGCCCCTGTGCTGTGCGATGTCAGTGCACGTTAAAGAGCCCCAGGTGGTCCAAATTTCCGGAGTCCTCCACTACGGCGTCTCTCATAGCCTGAGTCGCTTTGGGACGTTAAACCCCACAAACCAAACCAAACCAAACCAGGTGGACGAAATTTCCGGAGTCCTCCACTGCGGCGTCTCTCATAGCCTGAGTCGCTTTGGGACGTTAAATCCCACAAACCAAACCAAACCAAACCCAAAATTTTGAGAACGGGCGATTCCTAGTCGCAACATTAAAAAGCCGTGTAGGCTTCTTCGAATTTGATGGCTTTCAATTCTGCGTCATGAGCATGCTCCCCGAGACCAAAAGTAGTCTAGTAGTCGCCTGTCTGCATATACTTACCCCCACCGCCACTCTTCGACGTTCGCGATGCTCCCACTTGACGACGTGACTCAGCAGATTTTTCTCATGGCCCGTGACTCGCATGACTCATGATTTACATGAGTGATTTCGTGTCACATTACTAATGAGCCGTGACTCGATGATACAGCTTTATACCATGACTTACAACCCATATGGTCACTGCCTGATGACGTCACGAGGAAAACAACTTCCGGCGACACATTGCGGACATTCTGGTGCCTGCTTTCGCATTAACAAAAAGCAGGCGTCAGACCATACGTGCGCACGTAAACACTGCTGGCTAGCAGACGACATGAGCGCGCATCCCCACAGTTTAGGGTTCGTTGCAACGCCGCAAGGCGGTGACTCTGCTCGACCTCGTGGCCAATAGGTCTCGAGCTTTCGTAGCACTTTGCTAGCAGGTACATCCTTGACCGGCGCCATGAAAGTACAGCATGGGACAGAGCAGCACTCGCGAAAACAGCACGCAGAAGATGGCATGCACGGAAACAGAAAAGGAAAATGCAGAAGAGTGACCCCCCCCCCCCCAAAAAAAAAAAAAAAAAAAAAAAAGAAAGAAACGAGCTGCATTTAGGCTTCACCTTAGAAAGTGCACATTGAACGCGACAGCATGGCCCACTCAGCGGATCTCCTTATTGATTATGGTTCTCATAAATGCTGCTTCGCTAATCGCTTATCTCACACATACTCAAAAGCATGTATTCGCAGCTATAGTTACCTGGTTATATGAAAACCTACCTGAAACCACATTTAACCAATTAAGCCATGTGGAAGTGCCTTCGTATAGCATATAGGTCTGCAGGGTGTCTTGACTCCTGATTCAAGGATGTCCTATAGGAGCCTCCAATCTCAAAGGAGCTGCGCGAGATGGGAGCTTTTGCCAAATCATCTGCGCTCGTGACATCCCTCAACCCACGGACCAACCAGGCCCTTCCCATGTCGCATGGTCTACTACAACTAAAAACCCTACAAGAACTATGCCCATTATTTTTTTCTCACAACGCAAACACGTTTTTTTTTTTATTACTTTTTCTTATTTTTTTTTTTTCAAACCGAGGCTATATAGAGCGCTATCGCGTTAACAACGCACGAAAAAAGAAAAAAAAAAACAGCGCTGCACTGAGTAGTATGCGGTACAATATTGTTTTAAGAGTGCGCAAAACTAAACAACTGACTAGGAAGTCTTCGCAAGCTCGGTTTTGATCTAGTATTCTTTTTTTTTTTTTTTTAATTTCTGCAACTGAGAAATGCGGATACCGTGACTTACGTCATCCTGCTTCAATTTTCTCTTTTCGCTTTTGCATGCACTACCTCAGCTTCCTCGGCGGTCAAAAGTTTGGTAAAGCGATTTTCATTTAGACGACAGCTCAGTTCTTGTTTAACGGTCGTCGAGTACACTGAGTAGTTCTATATGTCTGGCACTGGCACATCGTATGCACCCAATAGTTGTAACCGCTCCTGGCCGCGGCTTCCGCATTTCAATGGAGGCCGAAAGCAAAGCGCCCGTTTGCTGTGCCGTGTCAGGGCATATTAAAGAACCCCAGGTGGTCGTAGTTTCCGGAGCCCTCCACTATGGCGCCTCCCATAACCTGAGTCGCTTTAAGACGTTAAACCTAACAAACCGGACCAAACCTGAAGATGTAACTGAGTCACGGTCTGCTATCGTAAAGTCGCCGACGTCATTGGAATTAAAGCCTGTCCGTGGCTAGCAGAAAGTATATATATGTTTGCAGATTATAGCCCTGCATACTATTGCTGTCTATCATTAAAAGATGCCTATATTGAAAGGGCGCATGTTGACTACGAAGTTATTAGCTTGCTTATGCGATATCAGACAGAGAATGAAGAACATAACACGTCAAAATTTAAAAGTGGACTGTCAACCATAGAGTTTCTATATGGCGGCCATTTTGAACGCAGTAAAGCGGGCGATTTTAACATTTCCCGTTTCGTTCCGACCTCGTACCCCTTCCAGTGAACGCCATACTTTACGGGCCGGCCGTCTGGAGCACCAGTTACGCAACCGGAAGTGCGGCAACGAGGTCCGTCGCCCTCTCTGGGCCGGAGCCCGAAATTACGCGAAAGCTGTGGCAGCGCAACTGCGGCGAGCCCTGTTCTTTGGCCGATCGTGTGATTGCCGCCGCCGCCGCGGCACCTCCGTCGGGCCCTTGTTTCACCCTGCGCGCACGGCGGCGCCGGCGGGCTTCATATCACTAGTTGCGTGCAGCACTACGGGTTTGGACGTTATGTTTATCGCTGTAACGCACTTCGAACACAAGTTAAAGATATATGCTCCAGGCCTGACCAACTATGACGTGGTGCGCAAGTGTTGGAGATACCATCGAATCGGGGGTGCCACTAGGTGCCGCAAGAGATCTTTTGAAGCATTCCCGCTGACGTTTGAGCCTTCAGACGTAAACAGGATGGAGGCTGTCACCTTATTAGGGAACCATGTAATACGCCACACTACTGTGAGAGTGCTTTGCGGACGAGTTGTTGAGCTGTGAAGGTAAATGAATCCGAGTGATGGCTGGACGAAAAGTCAGTGTGATTGGAAAAGAAGGAAGGGAACTGATATCATATGACCGTCTCTTGAGTGGCAACGTCTGGGTAGTTATCGATGTGAAACAGTATACATTCCAGCACGTATTTCTTGCCAGCCCTGCTTAAACGTTCGGTACGCGCGACGGGAGTTAAGAGTTCTGAGAGCACGTGCACAGTCCATGAGACGTGGAATGATACAGGGAAATCCATATGCTTCTCACAGGTTCTTGAAATTAATTTGTGCCCGTTCTTTGTAGTTACCAGCATAACGTAATATAGAGTCCATATTTTTGATAAGCGCTTAGAATATATATCTTTCAAAACGGTCTTCACACGAACCATACTCTAAATATGTAAAACTTTTGGAAATCTTCGGAATGTTTCTCCGGGGTGCGAAGCATTTAGGAATTC
>NC_139345.1:148615368-148620368 GCF_055883805.1 Amblyomma maculatum | reverse complement strand
AAAGAGAAGTATATTCCGATATTTTCTATCGGTCACTATTTTTGTTTGAATTTTCGTTCACTTGAAAGTAGCCATGTCAACAGCTAGCCAGCCTAGATTTCTGGTAATTCGACCGGCCCTGTGAAATGGTGGACCCGCGTTCAGTTCTTTTTTTTTTTTGTTCATAAAACATTATCATTCAAGAAATCTGATTCATAAATCTTTATTCTACCTATATAAATCGTCACTGCATGGGATATTTGCAAGAAATGCTCACTTTATCAAATAATCAGTCTGTACTCTGACCGCACCCCACTCCCCACACGCCCCCAACCTAAAAACAAAAAAGACGCCCTTTTTCAAAATATACACTATACATCGAAGTTATAGCTGGTTTGGTACTCATTAAAGCGACATGATCATATACGGAATATTCCAATATTGAATATTTGCCGGGTGCTGCCATCCGTTATCTTCATTTGCAATGTTTTACAACGTACTTTTACTCGGCTCAGCAGCCGTGCGCACATGCTCCTATACATAAGAAAGGCCGACAACTGCCATGAAAATAAAACTCTAAAAAGACCAGCAGCATGATAACAGTGTTCTTTATCCTGTGTAAGTTCAAACAAATTCCTATGGGCGATCAGTGTATATACTGGTCTGCCGAATTCGGGAGATGGCTCGAGTCCACAGCTTCCTCCGACATATATATGGCGAATATATCACGCTTGCACTGAATAAAAGCTTCTCTCTCTCTCTCAATCTATCCATATCCTCCAGCCTTCGTGTCACCCTTAAATTCCATATCTTATACCATCTTCACCTGGTACCACAATCACCGTCATGGTCCACATGGGCCCCTCCTGTCGTGGCAGCAAGCATTGGCCGCGATGCCACCTGCGCTGTCCCAGAACAAACTCGCTCGGCTCGGGGCGTGCTCGCGCGACGTCCACCAAGCCATCGCGCACATTTCTGTCCGCTGGCGCTGTTGACGCAGCCGGCAGCGCTGACCACGGGGGAACTAGAGAAGTACGTCGATCTTCTCCTCGCCTGGGAGGTACAGCGCGGAGGCTGTGCGCAACAGGGCGGGCCCTGCACCCGTTCCCTCGTGCGCCGAAGACGAACGACCGCGGGGTCTCTCCCCGTCCGCGCACCTCGAGGGCCGGGCAGCCGGCGGCAAATCGAGCGAGAAACCAAATGAAACGCTCGGTTGGACTCCAATCCAGAGGGGTCGCCCCACAACCGCGAGCAGCAGCCGGACGGAGGCGTTCGCGCTTCGTTGCGCATGCGTCCCAGGAGGCAGTGTGAATGCGTCAGTCTGTGTTGGTGTGCTGCGTATATTTGAGTGAGAGTGTGTGTACACGACTGTGGGCCCTGCTGTTCGTGCGTTCTGTTTGCGAAGGTGCAACAGTCCTCGCGAAGGAAGCGGGACAGTCGACGCGACGCCTCTTCTTCGAAAGTCAGACGGAAGTCGAGGGCGTCGTGGCCTCCTATACTCATCGCATTCGTTCACGCATTCGCTCTGGTGGCTAGATAATTGTTGCTGGAGCAATAAAAGACAAGACGTATTTTGAAAGGTTATACTGCTACCGGCATTAGACTGCGCATCATCACTTGCGAAGGGAGGAATCCCGCGCTTGTAACAACACGTAATTGTTACCTATGCTAGCATGACTAAATTCGCAAGCCTCCTTTTTGACAAGATGCGGGGTTGATTTCGAATAGTCTTGAATATAGTGCGGCAATTGCTCGAACATTGCTAAAATAATATACTCGATTAACACATATCACGGACAGACGGGTTACTCAGCAGCACGGTGCCCCGCAGTAAGTACGCTTCCGATACCGCGGAAATAAGTGTAGTAATGTAGCAATATAATATCACATGTGGCTGCAAAGTGAACCACAGAGCAGGCCGGTGGCTAGTCGGACCAAAGCCAGTTGATGCTGCATAGTGAGGACTCCAGCCAAGCACGACTGCATGCAAATGACCAGGCCATGAGGAAGAACGTGCACTATAATGCAGTGTGAAATAAGCTAAACCTCCGAAAAAGAAAATTAATTTTGAAAATAAGGTAGTCCGGCCTGCTTTCGCACACTGATTTGTAATCGTTAGTGCCCGAAGAAAAATGCTATAAGAAATAAATCACGTAAGTTGACATTCTTCGGGTCAGCGCGTTACGTATAATGTCTGCCTATATATAAAGCAGCGCCACAATAGCAGGCATTCTTTAGTTTCATGTTATGAGCTGGCTTCCCTTGCTGCTCTGCATTATCGGTCTTCCGGTTTTCGCATAACCGTCGCCGCTACACAGGTAAACGGTATACACTCGCAACTCCTAGCGCGAGACAGCGTACTAGGCAGCATGCTTTCTCACCGGATGTTTCGGCACTTACGAGGGACGAGCGAAATAAGCAGATTCCTTGAAAAGTAGCACACAAAGTGGAACCCAGTAAACTGAATCTATGAAGTTACCAGACGGGTGTATCTGCATTTTCCATGACTTCATGCTTGAAATATGCACAGTGCGTTAAAGTGAATTTCAGATGCATAAGGCTTATTCTCAATTATAAAAGGGGGTTTAAAATACAGCTAAAAAGGGTAGGGAATGCAAGCGCATAACTTTCGTTGCTGTCTACGTGTGCAGCTGAACCAAAAGCTTTATCTTCGTGTGCGCGTGTGTATATCAAATGGACACTCGCAGCACTCGTGTAAGTTCTAACCTTCGGAAAGGTCAGATGACGGCTCCCTGTGGTTTCAAAACAAGCCACAGTGGAGATACCCTGTGCTCCAGTCTTCGGTTTACATGCTGTGCTTTGCACGCGTAGACCTCGATCGTTTGCGAGAAAGAAACGAATACAGCTGGATTTCAACCTCTCGAAGTCATGGCAACGTTTTTTTCTTTCAGTATTCATATTTCCTTTCGCATTTCATTAGGAATTAAGGAAAGAACAGCCAGATGTGCGAACAGCCAGATGCCAGCTTCTTCAGATCACATCGAAATGAAAATTGCGGGTTGACACCGGCAGTTATTCTGAATTTGCGATTCGCAGGCTGTAATTTACGTGTGTACCTTTTGTATATCCAAGTTAAGGCCGCCCTGTCAGTGCATCTCACACGCATACAAACAGAAGATGGCATAACAAGGTAAATCAATTTTCGTAAAATGCAATGCAATGTGCAATGCCGTATAGTGGTGCAGTGTATTGCTATAGAGTTTGAAAAATAACATTTTTGTTCACCCTGCTACAGCCATATTATTTTTTACTCGTTTAAGGACCGAATTCCATGAACCTGCACAGTATAACGATCTATAGAATGGGATCGGGAGAAAGACATCACAAAAGCCCTTATAAACTTTCTTTCGCGTCACAGTTGATAAATATTCAAACGAAAAACTGGCTTGCAATACACGACAGGACATGTGTATACACTTCTTTAAGGATGCCGAAAATCCTTCCTTGCATACTCGCCGAAGTTACAACTAAATTTGGTAGAACTTTAGACTTATTTAGAATTGAAGGGTCTTTTTGTATCTTGGGGAATTCACAGTTTCATATGCCGCAAGCCGGAAACTATCGAACACGTTTTCTTAGACTATTGGGAAGCCTTTTTATTCTGGGACATTCTACAACGAACGATTAAAAAAAGACTTACCCGTGGATGCATTCGGAATTCGAGTTTTACCAATTGAAGATGATGATGGGTTACCGCTGGACATGATCATGTTATTGGGCCTGCACCTGGTGATCCAGAATGGCTTTCAGGCATATAGACATTCATGCGAGGAAACTACGGCAGTATTTTCGCGAAGCTGTTGCAAATGTTATTGATGTTTTCAAAACACAAGACGAGTGTCTGAGTGGCTTCCGAGAATGGAAGTGTTGCAGCACATACCTGATTTGTAATGAATCATGCAGCCCGAAATCGCGTGGTTTTAACCCAGTCTGTAGAGTAATGTTCTTTATGTGTAAAATCTGATTATAAATTTGACAATTAAGAAACAAAAAGCCGTAGGTTAGGGCGCTCGACCTCTGTGCCCAAGGATGCGGGATCGAATCCCGGCTGCGGCGGCTGCTTTTCGATGGAGGCCAAAAGCAAGGCGTCCGTGCGCTGTGCGATGTCAGTGCATGTTAAAGAACTCCAGGTGGTCGAAATTTCCAGAGCCCTCCACTACAGCGTCTCTCATAGCCTGAGTCACTTTGGGATGTTAAACCTCACTAACCAAACCAAACCATTCCAAAGTATGTGAGGCATGGTGTAATTAAAAGTTCCGAATGAATTGCCCACTCCGGAAGAATTGCGCCTGTGCAGTGCATTTTGCTGAGGCGTGAGTGCCGGATTGCACTTAGCACCTGAGCAGATTTATTCCGGCACTACACCGGGTGGAGAATAGTTTAAGGTAAGGATTATAATGCCTTGGCCCAGGCGGCAACCTAAAGAGAAGATATTTTTTTTATGTTCCCTGATTCACCCAGCCACACCTGAAGGACCATAAAAAGAAAAGACTATGCGCTTTCTGAAAACCTTAGTAAACTTCACTGGTGGTCTTAAGTAAGTTACTCGTGCGTTAAAGGCCCTCTTCGCCGAAAGTTCGGCGTCGGTGACCGTCCGGAGGGGTTGGCACTGTGAACGAAAAATATCGAGCATGGCGCTGGCAGCTGACATGGTCGAGCACTAACTGGACGTATAGGTTACCTGATATTGCACTCGGCAAGAGCTGCCAACTCGCGCCTCTCTTTTCATATAGGAGGATGATATCACAATCAGCCTGCCAAAACCCTTGCATTCACGTTATCCCTAGGCCACGCAGACACGTTCATGCGGCTTGGTTAAAGCGGGGCCTTATATGTGGGCTGGTAGCCTATGCTATCGCGTCATACCCTTATAGTCGGAGCTCAAGTTTCCCTCCCTAATTTTCAAGTCCCTCAAAGGGACAGTTCCTACGGCACCGCTACTTGAGTACCATGTCTCCGTATACTGTTATGTACCCGTTTACCTAATCCTCACGTTTAAA